>NC_134360.1:160438737-160738737 GCF_048569485.1 Anomaloglossus baeobatrachus | reverse complement strand
AAATTAGAGAAGCATCACATGATTTTTCAAACAGTGCCAATACTTTTGTCCACCCCCTTTTTTATGTTTGGTGTGGAATTATATCCAATTTGGTTTTATGACAATTGTTTTTTTTGGTTTTTTTTTTATCGAAGACAAATTAAATGAAGTTAATAATACCAAAGAATTTGTGATTACAATTATTTTCAAGAGGAAACTGAGTATTATCTGACAGAATTGCAGGGGTGCCAATACTTTTGGCCAGCACTGTAGGTGTTACGCAAACTTTAGGATCGTTATATATGGACAATATATAGAGATAGAGAGCGTTCAATTACAACTTTACTGATCAGTCACCAATAAGTGACAAATGCACATTACATCTCAGTAGACATCTTCTGCGGTTCAGACTAAATGCCTGTAGTGTGGTCACAAGCTCCTCATGTCTTTCCCACTGTGTTAACCACTTTGGACTTTCCGGATTACTCAGTGGTGGCACATTGCCAGATTGGTGATAGTGACCCTAATGTGCATCTAGACAGGTGTGTCATTGTTTGCCCTCCATCTGTACCAACTGCACTTGGTTCCAACCACTAGCAAATAGCAAAGCAGTCCCTTCTAATATTACTAATAATAATACAGAGATATATAAATCAGAATGAGATACATGCCTTCCTGAAAATAGTAATATTACCCTGAATAGGTGCTATAAAAATTTTAGGCAACAGTCACACATTACACATTAAAACAGTAACGTGAATCTAAATAAGGCATAGACACTTTACTATGGTAACAATCCCAATCAACCATAGAGGACTCATTCAGCTTTATGAGGAAGGTCAGAAGGCAATAAACCACTCTGGTTTGTTGAAAAAGGCATCATTCCTATCAATCCAGCTATCCATCTTTTTGTCCTAGAGGATTTCTGATGCAAAATTGTTCCCATAGTTTTTCAGGGGATGGTTCATATTTATGCAGCAGATCAGTGGTTGTCCTGGACTCTTAAAGATCCAAATCAGAAAACATAACATATTGCTTATCTCAATCCAAATGGCCAGCTTTACAGAAGGAAGTTAAGAAGCCAGATGACAACCAATCTTGTTGTCATCAGTTGAAGCCCAATGAAACTCATCTTGGTCCATCAAGATATATGGAATTTGTGCCAACTAGGCATCACTTAATTTTGCCATAGAGCAGCCGTTTATACGGCAAAGCCGTACAGCCACAAAGCAATAACAAAAAAACTGCAGCTAATTGCCGCTGTGTTTTTGGCCATGTTGTGTCCAAGACATGGTTGCTCCATGTGGTCCTATCGTAACAAGCCCTTACTTTACAGTCTCCTTTAAAATAGACAAACACTAGTGTGAACTTGGCCTTGACCTTTTCCTAAACACTAAATAGGTAAAACAGCCTACCGTTTTCAGTTAATAAAAACTTCAGCACAGTCACAGCATAATGAACCTTTGACAAGTAAAAAAAACAAACACAAAATCAGTAAAAACTCAGTTTCATAGTTTTAGACATTAAAAAAAAATGCCAGGAGCATGGCATATAATACAATACCATGTACAGCTCAGCAAATTTCCCAAAAAGTTTCAACAAAACTAATAAAATGCAACATTTCTGTATCTGTCACAAAAGAGCTTACATCTCTAGCTCAAAGAGTTTTCTTCAGTTGAACTGATGTGAGATGTCATAGCATAGATAGCAGTCGGAGCAGTTAAAAGGAAACTGCACTTTTGAACTCCGCAGGTAAAATCTACATAAAATGTTACATAACTTTGCAGATACTTTGCTTTATTTATCTTGATCTTGTTTTGTTTAGCATGGTATTTTCTTCTTTATTCATGTTTAGACCTAAATCTACAGTTTTGTCTGTTTCCTGATATCAGAAAGCTGTTGGGCACAGATGAGCTATACAGCCAGACTTGTATAGAGCCAGGCCCGCTGCAGAGAAAATCCCTACAGCTCCCTATTAAGGAGCCATGGGCACAATGTGAGAAGCTATATATTCTAACCTAGAAGCAAAACATCTAGGAAGGAATACGGTACCTCTGTAGTATGGCATGTATGGCATGTGAGGGAAAATGGCAATATTTTCTTTCTTGGATTTATCTGGAAAAAATGTCTTCAAATAAAATCAGATGCACAAATGCTGTAAAGATCCATCCATACACAGATCTATATTATTGAGAGAAAAAAAATGAATGAGAAACTTGCATAATATATAAATACAGAGAGAGTATTTGCAAGGTTAATTGATTTATGTAGATTTACTCTATGAACTGGCTTCGGCTGAATTATTCTTTGTGAATTAGTATACAGTACCTTTGATTTAGGGATATTTTATCCACAAAAAATATTAGGGAACTGCATAAGTAATATGTTTCGAATATTTTCCAATAAAACTTAAGATCTTTTTTGTTTCTGGTGGGATGGAAATGCCAAGCAGGAATTGTGATGGTTGGCACCATGACTGGATTCCACTGGCAACTTGGAAGATCTTATACAACATTATATATACAGTATAAAAATCCCTTCTAATTTTTTGCAAGGAACTTCACACCTGGATACAGAGTTGGCCTCAGGTATCCAAATTTACTCTTCATTTTTAAACGTCATTGCAAACATAAAACATTGATTTTAGTTGTTACAGGTCAAGGATCAGATACATGATAGGCTCTAAGGTATTATCCATGGTTTCTTGGAAAATAAACTGTAAGAGCCGTAAAGCATTTTGTATGATCTGCCTAATATGATGAGGGTAATGCAAAGGGATTGTCTTCTTTCTACAATCCCACCACTGAGTAGAGATCATGATAGTTATAACTAATGAAAGTTATGAATAACACCTCTAACTAGGCTTATTAGAAAAAAAAAAAAAACCTAGTACGGATTATTTGCCTTTAAAAACAACCTAATTTCAAATCTTCAGCAACAGTTTTCTTTAGAACTCTTCTTAGGCAGGGGCGGACATTCCATTGGAGCCACCTCTGCAGCGTATAGTGGCCTAGCGGGTAAGGGGGCTACTTCTACCTCCTAAGCAGGTGGAATTGTGCACTATAATGAGCTAACGGACTGTTCTGTTCTCGCACAGGCACCATCTTCCGTCTGCGTCCGCCTCTGCATCGAGGCCAGCTATCCTACAGTCATATGAAAAAGTTTGGGCACCCCTATTAATGTTAACCTTTTTTCTTTATAACAATTTGTTTTTTTGCAACAGCTTTTTAAGTTTCATATATCTAATAACTGATGGACTGAGTAATATTTCTGGATTGAAATGAGGTTTAATGTACTAACAGAAAATGTGCAATCTGCATTTAAACAAAATTTGACCGGTGCAAAAGTATGGGCATCACAACATAAAAGTGACATTAATATTTTGTAGATCCTCCTTTTGCAAAAATAACAGCCTCTAGTCGCTTCCTGTAGCTTTTAATGAGTTCCTGGATCCTGGATAAAGGTATATTTGACCATTCCTGTTTACAAAACAATTCCAGTTCAGTTAAGTTTGATGGTCGCCGAGCATGGACAGCACGCTTCAAATCATCCCACAGATTTTCAATGATAATCAGGTCTGGGGACTGGGATGGCCATTCCAGAACATTGTAATTGTTCCTCTGCATGAATTTCTGAGTAGATTTGGAGCGGTGTTTTGGATCATTGTCTTGCCGAAATATCCATCCCCAGCGTAACTTCAACTTCGTCACTGATTCTTGCACATTATTGTCAAGAATCTGCTGATACTGAGTTGAATCCATGCGACCCTCAACTTTAACAAGATTGCCAGTGCCGGCATTGGCCACACAGCCCCAAAGCATGATGGAACCTCCACCAAATTTTACTGTGGGTAGCAAGTGCTTTTCTTGGAATGCCGTGTTTTTTTGCCTCCATGCATAACGCCTTTTTGTATGACCAAACAACTCAATCTTTGTTTCATCAGTCCACAGGACCTTCTTCCAAAATGTAACTGGCTTGTCCAAATGTGCTTTTGCATACTCAGGCGACTCTGTTTGTGCCGTGCTTGCAGAAACGGCTTCTTTCGCATCACTCCCCCATACAGCTTCTCCTTGTGCAAAGTGCGCTGTATTGTTGACCGATGCACAGTGACACCATCTGCAGCAAGATGATGCTGCAGGTCTTTGGAGGTCGTCTGTGGATTGTCCTTGACTATTCTCACCATTCTTCTTGTCTGCCTTTCTGATATTTTTCTTGGCCTGCCACTTGTGTTCTTCCATTTCCTTACTATGTTCCTCACAGTGGAAACTGACAGTTTTAATCTCTGAGACAACTTTTTGTATCCTTCCCGTGAACAACTATGTTGAATAATCTTTGTTTTCAGATCATTTGAGAGTTGTTTTGAGGAGCCCATGATGCCACTCTTCATAGGAGATTCAAATAGGAGAACAACTTGCAAGTGGCCACCTTAAAAACCTTTTCTCATGATTGGATACACCTGCCTTTGAAGTTCAAAGCTCAATGAGGTTACAAAACCAATTTAGTGCTTTAGTAAGTCAGTAAAAAGTAGTTAGGAGTGTTCAAATCAAGAAATTGATAAGGGTGCCCATACTTTTGCTCCGGTCAAATTTTGTTTAAGTGTGGATTGCACATTTTCTGTTAGTACAATAAACCTCATTTCAATCCAGACTCACTTACTCAGTCCATCAGTTATTAGATATATGAAACTGAAATTGCTGTTGCAAAAACCCAATTTGTTATAAAGAAAAAAGGTTAACATTAATAGGGGTGCCCAAACTTTTTCATATTGCTGTATAAAGATACTTTTCATGTCAGCGCTTTTTCCACTTTCTCCAGCCATATAAAACACAATAATTTTAACATTCTTATATGCCATGCTCCTAACATTAGGTTCCTAAAATGATGCACTCTTTAAGTCATGTTTTTGTTAAATGTATTTTTACAAAATGTTTTTTTTTACATTTTCAATTAGAAATCTTGCAATTTTCACACTGTCCACTGGGACTATTCTTATATTTTCTGTTCTTTCAAAAAATTTCCAGCTACATTAGCAGCAACAGATTGACACAACTCTATCTTTTGTATAGAAGCTCTAACGAGCGTGTGCAAGGAAATTTACAAGCGATGACAGGAGCAGAGGGAGCCATGATATCATTGATTGTGTATGGTGGATTCTGTGTTATCAACTGTTATCCGTCACTATAATCCTGTATGTAATGATAATGAGACTTCTGAAAAGTTTTCTGTCCAGAACAGGAAGTATGATCTTAAAATAGCTCCAGTGGTCAGTGTGAAAATTGATTTCTAACTTATTTGTTTTAAATGCAGATTATGATATGAAATAAAACATTTTTTTTGAAAATACACTTAACATAAAATCCCCATTTGAACAGTGGGTCATTTTTTAATGATGCATTCATTAACTTTAATTTACGAAATAATTTACTGCATCTCTGGTGCGATCAGATCTATAGATCAGACACAAACATAAATATATAAAAAATACATTGATTACAATTGTAGATGTCTTTTCTATACAAGTAAAATATATCTTTGTACCGTGTTAGCCAGTAGAGATAAAAAATTTTTTTGTTTAAAAGAACAGAGAGTCCTCAGTGGTTGATACCTTTTAATGGCTAACTGAAAAGATGGTAATAATTGCAAGCTTTCCAGACTACTCAGGTCTCTTCATCAGGCATGGTATAACAAAATCTGAAGAGTCACATATTTATACACAACAGGACATAGAATGGGGCAGTAAAAAACAAAAAAAAAATACAACCAAGTTATATAAAACAGAACTATCACTATGGCAGGGGGACAAACTGTTGTAGCCATAAATTTTGCTGCAGTTCAGTGTGTCCTTTGTGTCAAAGGACAATAAAACTTTCACACTGAACTGCAGCAAAATATATGGCTACAACAGTTTGTCCCCCTGCCATAGTGATAGTTCTGTTTTATATAGCTTGGTTGTATTTTTTTTTTTTTTTTTTTTTTACTGCCCCATTCTATGTCCTGTTGTGTATAAATATGTGACTCTTCAGATTTTGTGTTATACCATGTCTGATGAAGAGACCTGAGTAGTCTGGAAAGCTTGCAATTATTACCATCTTTTCAGTTAGCCATTAAAAGGTATCAACCACTGAGGACTCTCTGTTCTTTTAAACAAAATTTTTTTTGTCTTTTCTATAGAAAGAATCAGTTAGGTGGTCCTAATAAACAAACAAACAAATCTTTGAATATAAAGTCTTTAGAGCTATATTATAGGATATCAAGGCACATTTAAATACAACTTTTGAGATGTCAACTCTTTCATTTCTGTTAAAGGGAATCTGTCAGCAGGTTTTTTCTATTGAATCTAAAAGCAGCATGATATAGGGGCAGAGGGCCTGATTGTAGCAATGTGTCACTTACTTGGCTGTTTGATGCAGTTTTGGTAAAATTCCTGTTTTCTCTGCTGTAGTGGTATCAGTTATCAGAGTGCTGAGCAGTGTATAACCCCACCCACACCCCTGATTGTCAGCTTCCTGTGTGGACTGGACATTGGCAGCAAGCAACCAATCAGTGTGGGGTGGGTTTACATAGATTTGCTGGACTGCCTGGCACTGAACACTTAGTCCCGCAGTAATAATCTCATGCTGATAAAACACTGATTGGGTTTAAACTACAGAACACAGCATATTAAGTGAGACATCTCTGGAATCAGGGTATCTTTAAGATGGCTGATAAAGACTGATGTAGACAGACATTTACATTTATTTTAAAACACATTGTGCCCCCTAGGTTAAAATGAATCTGTTATCCCTACAATGCATTTTAATCTGCAGGCCCCATGTTATAAAGCAGGGGGATCTGAGTAGATTGATATATAGTTTTGTGAGAGAGGGTTCAGTATTCATCATTTAATCCCCTGCTCTATCTGGGAATTTCGGTCCCGTGGGTAGTCTTATCAGTGACTGACAGCTTTCTTTGTATAAATGTGCTTACAGATATAGCTGTCAGTCATTGATGGGACCGCCCACTGGACTGAAAATCCCAGAAGCAGCTGAGGTATAAAGGATTAATACACAGGTTATACTGAATCTTCTCTCACAAAACTATATATCAATCTGCTCTGCTTTCTCTGCTCTATAAAATAATGCTTACAGATAAGATTACATTTTCTTGGTGACAGGTTCCATTTAAAGAGAACCAACCACCAGGATTTTCATATATAAACTAAAGCGAGTGTTATACTGACGCTACCATGCTGATTCTAAGCATACCTTTAGTTGTGAGATCGGATGTATAGTTTCTGAAATATAGGCAAGTAAATTTTGTGAAATGCACTGTTATTTGATTGATAGGTGCAACAGAATATCTAATAGGTGGGTTGGGTTTTGCTAGTTATTCCCGCCCTTGTCTGCTGCCTGTCCTTCTTCCCCTGTCTCTGTTATTACAGGGGGAGGAAGGAGAGAGGAATAACAGAGCAGAGGAAGGCTGACATGGGAGGGACTAACTAGCAAAACCCGACCCACCTATTAGATTTTCTGTAACTGCTATCAATCAAATAACAGTGCATTTCACAAACTTTACTTGGCTGTATTTCAGAAAGTATACAGTACATCCGATCTCACAACTAAAGGTATATATAGAATCAGCATGATAGCACCAGTACAGCACTGGCTTTAGTTTATATATGAAAATCCTGCTGGTTGGTTCTTTTTAAAGTTATTAACAATATTTTGTAGACATGGCCGTTTTTAATAGAAAAAAAATAAAAACAATAGTGAATGACTTCATATATTATGTAATTTCGATGAAAAATTCCATCAGGACTATCCTAGTTAAAGGCCAACATTAGAGATAGACCTATGTTGTGATGTCTAAATTCAAATACAAGTTTTGGTAACATTTTCGATTCAGACTTATCACGGACAGATCTATATTTACGACTTACTACCTATAGCCGAATCACAGATGATAAAAATAAAAAAAAATAAAACTGTACACAACAAATTGTGCAAATTATTAAAATTAACTCACACATGGGAAAAGGGTACTAAAATGCAGCATTTTGATTGAGCACAAAAATTAAAATAAGTAATATCACATTTTTTTGTGATCATATACTGTATCTTTATATACCATACAATAATAATCTTCCATGTAGTGTTTTATGTTTATATTTTTTGCTAAAATTTGTGAAATTTAAGAATATTATTATTTTGTTTACATTTCTTAAACACATAGAGTCAGTAGTTTATGACCTGCGGTGCAATAATTTCTCTATCAATTAGTAAGGGTAGGTTATACCTAAGGAGTCCTCAAATACACGTACAAATAATACGTTTTACAAAACTCCTTTCATAAATAAATTACATTTTTTTTTTCATGAAAATCAATTACAACTCTTCCCCTCCCCCATCCCTCCCAAATCATACATCCTTGTAATAAAATCTATTCCGGTCACATCTTTCAGCTAATACTTGTAATTCCTGATATGTGAGCAACAGCAAAACCGACTTTCTTGACTGTTCAATCTTTTTTTGGACCCTTCCAGATTTCTCTTCCCCAAAATCTGCTTCAAATTGGCCTGTATTAAGTATATTAACCTTCAAAAACATTCTTCTCTCTTACCCAGTTTAGTTTTTTTCTTTCTAAACTGCTCCTCGTAAAATGTAACATCAGTCTTATTTTGCCCATTCATGTTCAATGTTTATGTTGATATTTGTGTTTTCTTTTATAATTTATGAAAACTTTGGAAAAAAAGTAATTTTGTAATATTTGAAAACAACTAAGCAGTAATATTTTATTAAAAAGGACATATTTAAATGTAAGAAACAATCATGATTGTACATATTCTGAATATTACTTTAAAATCATGTTTTAGTATCTATTTTTCAGGTTAGATGGAAATAAGCAAAATATGATTTGTGATTTTTTTTTGTGAAAAGTGAGCGTTTTCCATGGATTTTCTTTTTACTTGTTAACAATCAGATTGTACCAGACAAACATCAACTATTTCTAATATATACTATTTTTGTTACTTTTGTATAAAACTTCTCATGTGCAAAGGGTTGTTAATTATTTTTTATTGTATCCTGTGAGCTAATTAAAATTATCTTAAAACATGATGGTAAAAAGCTGAACAGCTCCGACAGCCTGATATCGGCACCATCTTATGGTCCCGGAAAGGGATCTATCAAGCTCTCACATAGGCCGGGAGAAAGTTACCTGTCTGTAGCAAATTTACTAAAGTAATAGCCAATTCACAAATGCGAATTGTGGACTTTTGCACTTGAAAAATATCAAAGTAATAATCCTAAGGCAAGAATGATCCTATTTGTGATTGACATTATATAATAGTTTATATATTTTTTGTCTTTCTTGAAAAATTAAGTTGCAATAAAATAAAAGATAATTACAGAGTGTGCGTGTATCACATCTCCCGAAACGATTTGTTGTATGATAATAAAAAGGGTATTTTTTTTCTTAAAACACCATCACCTCTTTTGACTATTGGTTGTCTGGTATTGTAGCTCAGCTCTATTTCAGGAAATATGAGACAAAATGTTTCTGGTAAACCATATGCTAGAAATGAGTGGATCTACCATGATTTGAAGTAATCAAATCTGGCAAATGTATCAGGGAAATTTAATTTGCAAAGTTATTTGATGCTAATTGAACGTTCGTTATTATGCTCTTGGGTCTCTCCAGACCCCAGAGTATAATAAATGTAGGATGTAAAGAAAAACAAATAACCTTTCATACTCATCTTAACTCTCACCTGTCCTACAGCCTGCCATCTGATCCTCCATACCTCTTTTTTTCACCCTTTGGCTGCTTTCAGTCTATGACTGCATCTGGGTGCTTGCAGAAAACATATACGCCATAAAATGGTGCAAGACAGAGCACATGCTGACTCCGTCTTCTCCATTATAGTCAATAGCCCCATCGGCGCATGCGTCAGAAACCCTGCACACATTGCCTTTGTAGCGCACACCGTGATGTTATGACGTGCGTTGCCAGAGTCTTAGGCCGGGGCCACATGGGGCACTAGTGCGATGCTCGCATGACACTTGGCTCACGCTGGCAGTACAGCAGAGCCGAGTGTCATGCTAGTATCCCTGCGACTGCAGTCCGACTGTGCGAGCGGACCTCAGCTGCGGGGGGGGGCGGGTCGACTCTCAGGAGGGGCGGGCCAGCGCTGTGGAGGAGGGGAAGGAGGGATGTATCTCCCTCTCTCCTCCGTAGCTGGCTATTGTGATTCTCGCTCAGGTGTACCGTGAGTGCAGTGCGATTTTTCTCTCGCCCCATTCACTTGAATGGGTGCGAGAGAAATGAGTCTCGCATTACAATCGCAGCATGCTGTGATTGTTTTCTCGGTCCGATTACGGCTGAGAAAATAATCGCTCATGTGCGCTGACACACAGGCTAATATTGGTCCGAGTGGAATGCGATGTTTTCTCGCTCTCAAATTGCACCGATTTTCTCGCTGTGTGGCTTAGGCCTTAGTCAGCGGCTAAAGATTTGGGGCATCATGGCATGTGTGTTAGGACATCAGAGGCCCAGTTGGCTGGAAGCAGTGGACCTGGGTTAAGAAAGATGAAGAAAATATGCACGATGAGTGAAAATAAGAAGAGATATAGACAACCAGATGGCGGGCTTGGGGGGTAGCTTTATGTTGGCCTACTACAGATCAGCAAAATGACAGCAAGTTGGCCGTTATTTTGCTGAATTCATGCAGGGAAGATTGCAAAAATTCATGTCTTCCTATTTTTAAGGTTGAAAGTAGTCATAAATCCATTTATTTCAATGGGAATCTGTTAGCAGGTTTTTGCCATGTAAGCTTCAGCTTACACAGCTAAAGCATGTTGTAGGGGTTAAAAAACAAACATCAACTATGCCTTTCTTATCAGGCTCTGTACTGTTGTTTACTTAAACTAAAGGCTTTATCACTTGGTGATTATGATTGCTGTGACTAACTGGCTCATGCTTGGCAGTCCAGCACGCCCATTCCGATTGACATCTCCCTGTCAATGTACAATCTCTATAGAGAGCCTGATGTGGGCATGGACAGTTCCCTGGGCTCAGCTACGTGACTAAAGTTAAAAATGCAGAATGCTTCAGAATGGCTGCAACCAGTAATCTAAGTGACACATATGATTGGATTCAGAATCTCCTTGCCTACATCATACTACTCTCAAATGAGGTAGCAAAAACCTGCTGACAGATTTTCTTTAACATGTTGATCCAGAGGAAGGCAAAAACCCCACGAGGCATATCAAACTGCCCCACAATAGGGGAAAAATTCCTATCATAACTCTATCATCTGGAAAACACTTTTTTTTTTTAAACTTTGAGGAGAATTCAGTTCCACTCCAACAAATTCATCTCTTCCATATGTCCTTTCTGCGTCTTACTTTCTTTAGGGATAATTAATGGTGATCACTGATATTGCAAATTGTCCCATTGCTATCACTGCATCCAGACCACTGAGTAACTTTGTAAAGAGATTGCATTTTTATATTGCACTGACCATGAGTTTTAGTCTGTATACTCATTCAATATTGCACCTGCTTCAAAGCTTACATCTCAAAGATTACGTTTTGCTTTGCATTCTGCACTGTGCAGTCATCTGAGGTAGCGAAAAATGAACTGTCCAAATGTAAATTGGGTCACAAGCAGATAATGCTTTAAGGAAGACCTGTTGCTTGCCACTGCCATGCTATTTTTTATCTGGTCTCCATGATGCTGTTCTCCTTAATCTTATGCCTTTTTATGGCCCCCCTCTTCCTTTTTGTGCCATGTATGTAAATATAGGATTGTTAGTCAAGGGTGTAGTCATCTTTTCTCTGCGGATGTCTTCGTGAGGATCATGGCCTTTTGTATTATAGTAGTAAATTTATATACTTGGCATAAAAAGAAAGAGTGAGCCATATTTCAGCAATGGAGAGTCAATTACATTAGAGAAAAGATTACATATTTATCGCAATTAACAGGTCCGTTTTAAAATAATCATTTTCATGGGAAATTACTGCTGCTGTACTATAAATAGAGACCAGCGGAGTAATGGGGAAAGTAGTGCTTAAGCCTCAGAGGATTCTACAGGTAAATAATGCCTTTTTGTTATTTCAGAGCATAACGTGCCTGTGGCCCAAATTTTAGTGAAAATAGAAAACATCATTACATTGATAAGGGTGCGCCTGTTGACTGATTCCAACAACAGCCAAGAAAACTCTTAATGTAATTATTACTTATAATGCTTAAAGTAATTCAGAATCTGTTCAAAATAAGAAACACAATTTATTTCCAAAATTATAATAATCAA
The DNA here is from genome assembly GCF_048569485.1 of Anomaloglossus baeobatrachus. Lineage (NCBI taxonomy): Eukaryota > Metazoa > Chordata > Amphibia > Anura > Aromobatidae > Anomaloglossus > Anomaloglossus baeobatrachus. The sequence continues at coordinate 160,726,466 of NC_134360.1, read as the reverse complement.
ATTAATAATCGTTAACATCCAAGTATAAACTTTTTATTCCAACTTCCATGAAGCTGTTTCGGGCCTGTTAGCTCTCATCAGTACAAAGTATGAACATATATGAGTTTTCTATGGAATAGGTGAAATATGCAAATTCAATTTCATCCAGGATACAATAAAAAATAATGTAGAAGTAAGGTATACATTACTTATAAAATGAGAATGATAGGTGTAACAAATCCATTGCCATTATCTGACATTCTGTATTTTAGGCAAATGCCTTTGACATTGGTGAATGTTATTTTTTTATGAATTCAATGATTGTGTACCATGCTCTGAATCTATGTTTTGCTTGATTGAATAAAGCTTTTGCACATTAAATTAGTGTTTTACGTTAAGAAGATCCTATAGATTAACATGCTGCACTAGTAAATGATGCTGAGTTTTTCCCTAGTTAAACGCAAACTGTTATCAGTCATTGCTGGAACTCAATGCTGGACAAGAGGATGAACATAGTAGTGAGAATGAATCGTGTTCTGGAGTGGCCATTTCAAATTTGTAATACAATTGCAGCACATACGTCATTACTTCATTTTTAGAAGGTGTCACATAGTCTGTAAGACATGGAAATTAGAATTCACATCCCTTAAACAGCTTTAGCATAGACACTGAGGCATTGTACTGTTTCAGAACATCTTCAATAAAGAATGTGCTCAAGTACCATAACCAGTCAAATGACTTACTGTATCTATTTTTAGCGTGGTCCAAAAAGGCCAAAATATATACTGTATTTCATGTGATTTAGCTGACTTTGCTGGTGTTTTTTTTTTTTAAGGAAATGTGATATATACATGTACCTTATAAAAATGTCATTTTATATATATATTCTTTGCTCATTAACAAAGTTGTCTGCTATAATAAAATATGCTAAAAGTAGTTAAAAGAAATCTGTCAGCAGGTTTTTGTTACCTCATCTAAGAGCAGCATGATGTAGGCAAATAGACCCTGAATCCAATGTTGTATTAATTAGTTTACTAGTTGCAGTGCTTCTAACACAAAGTTTTTAGTTTTAGCATGTAGCAGAGCTTAAAAGGCTGCACCCACCCACACCAGGTTTTCAGTGCGCATTTATATAGACAGAAGCTGCTAATCACAGAAAGAGAGGAGTTGGTGTTGAGCTCACAGGCATCAAAGTTCACTAATTATAAAGCTACTTAAGCTTAAGCTATCATTGTAGGTAAACAAAACACACACTTTGTGATAAGAGACACCTGGCTGAAATCTCTGTGTTAACCCTTATAGCATGTTGTCTTCAGATTACATAGCAAAAACCTGCTGACATATTCTCTTTAATACTTAAAAGCATTACTTACTTGGTGAAGCCCTTTCCACTCCAAAGCCATGTCTATGCTGCTCGGTCTTTGCTACAGGAGAGATGTCCTTTCTACAATACATGACTGCTGAAGTCAGTCGCTGGTTTTAGTGTTCTTGGGCCATCTACCTTGGCAAGACCACTGAGATCAGTGATTGACTGCAGCAGTGACGGTTTGTAGAGGAGATGACACTGCTGCAGCTCTCTCTGACTAGTGTAGAGTTGGATCTGGACCAACAGGGGCTTCAATAGGTAATTAATGTTTTTTGTTTTTTTTTTTATTTTATTTTATTTCCAAGCATTACCAACCCATGGTTATTTTTTTAAATCAACCCCAAAACGTTAGTAGGGACAAGAAGACCACAAAAAAAGCCAGCAAATTCTAAAACTGCTTTTATTACCATATCAGAAAACCTGCAATTTGAGAATTTACTAACATTACACTTTCAAAAACCAAAACACAAAAAACATTTAACATAAACATCCACTGTGATTTTGATGAGGATTTTGAGATATTTTGCTTTTCCCGTCAGATAATTATAAAAGCTAATATTCTCTAAACAACACCTATTTTAAAAAGCATCAAGTTTCAATGTAGTTAAGCGATGTACTAAATTCATTAAGGGCTTTTGATCCAGAATTTCAAGTAAATAGTATTTTTTGCCACGCTTGCTTGTGAATGAAACGTTCATTCATTTAGTTTTAATTCCAAGATTTCCAAACTTCTCAGGGTTCTCACAATATTAATCCCATGTCAGTCTCTCAATATTTATGATATTGTTTTTATTTTCAATTGTTCAACGATATTAGAAAATTAAACCACATTTTGGATGACTGTATTCAGTTCTCTCTAGAAGTATGAAGCGATTAAGGAATGGTTGGAAACATTTACAATTTGCATATTAGCAAAAGAATTCCTAATGAATTGCATGATTGAATAGGCCCGGAATTGTGCATTGAAAAACATTACAAATCAAAGATGGCTGTCTCCATTTTACAAATAAAGTATTGGTAACATTCTGTACATACATATCTGTTGATTTTCAGGCTACATATTCACCCCGGTCTGTATATCCTGCCTTTATGAAGATGAATTAAACTCCTTTATATGGGGTTGTATCTCAGTTCTACAAGTGCCTTACTGTACTTTATAGTACTTTTGTGAAATTCAGGATGACTTTGTGTTGTTTGTTAAAATGTTTCCTTTTTGACAATTCAATAGTTTTGTACGGTTAATTCTTATTTCTGAATAAAAAAACCCCTATAAAGTCAAACTTTTCAATGATCTGTTACAGGAGAGCGTTGACTTTCCGTTCAGCTGGTCAGTTGGCTACAGATAATGATCTTATATATACATCTTCGTGTTTCAGTACAGTATGTAGTAGAGAACAAATGTCCATGTTTTATTTTTTGTTTATTGAGAAATGCATTGTATAGAATGATTCCCTTTGAATATTTATGGACCAAACCTTTGTGAAATCTGATTAAATTTGTGTCAATAAACGATTTGCATTTAGTGGACTTTTATTCATAGCTTGTTTTGCAATCTGCTCTTTGCTTTCAGAACGTTTCTTAAAACAGCCAAAAGGTAATTGGAATTAACATATAATCATTTACATTTTTTTTGACTGCTTGTTTTGTTACAAAAACCCAGACTTCTTTAACTTCCTTTTCTAACTTCTGGGAGAAAACAGAGCCTGGCAAGCGTAATTTGTTGCACAAATGTGCCGATACTAGCTCATAGTGCATGAAAAATATTTGTGATACTTTGGTTCCTTTTTGAGCGTTAAAATAACCATATACTTGAGAGAATCAGGTATATTGCATGAGTATCTCATAATTTTAATCATTAAGTGAAACCAGAAAGCCATTGGTTGAAAGCTGGTATTTGGAATCGTACCATGGAAGATGATGCCCTAAAGGGCTGAAGTACAAATTTTAGCCATTTTTTGACACAAATTAAATTTTCATTGCCTATGGAACCATATTGAACATTTCACCCATTTCCAGATTACATATTCTCTTTCAATAGTCATTATAACTGTGCCTTTGAGAGGAACTAAACCCATATAAAATGACATGACCAAAGGAAGAGTAAACTTATACATTTGCCTCTTAAAAATAGAACTCATTTTAATATACCCTTACAACTTTTTTTTAACCCTTGTCTGGTGCCATAAAAAAATTACTTGTTGTACTAATCTGCATGGGGTCAAATTGACCCCATGGTACCAGACAACGATCAAATAGGTATTCCCATCTATCTCTAAGATCCTATCCCAATATGTAGTTGTAATAATAATAATAATAATAATAATAATAATAATAATAATATTATTAGCAAATACCTCCATTTAGAAATGTAGTATAAGGTGGACTACCTATATAAGTCTATTCTGCTGAAAATAGGTACATTTTAGACTGGTCAAAGCCATCAATTTCTTCACATAAAATATATTTTAAAGGGAACCTGTCAGGCAATTTATGTGATCTAACCTAGTGGCAGTGTGATGTGTGGCCTAGTAACCCCTTCCTACCCATCCCTGTGTTGTAATGTGCATGTATAAAAATATGTTTTATTACTTATGTGTACCCTATGTATATGATCAGAGGCACTAGTCCCCAGGGCGTCGCATCGCCCTGTGGCTCCTGTGGGCGTTTGCATGTTGTCCGTGGTATCACACCCCTGTGGGTGTGATACCATGGATTTACATGAACGTCGTACCGTCGCTCCTTTAGATCCAGCGTGTGCGCACATACCGTTCCTGCAGCCTTGTTATCCGGATGCTTGCTTCTCGTCTTCAGACGCACACTGCGCATGTTCAAAAGACTTCTGCGGCTCCGGTCATGCGCAGTGCGCGTCTGAAGACGAGAAGCAAGCACCAGCTCACAAACAAGGCTGTGGGAATGGCAAGTGCGCACTCTCGGGATCTGAAGGAGCAACGGGATGTTGCTCATGTAAATCCATGGTATCACGCCCACAGGGGCGTGATACCACGGAAAACAGGCAAACGCCCACAGGGCGATGCGACGCCCAAGGGACTAGAGCCCCTGCTCATTTTACATAGGGTACACATAAAGTAATAAAACATATTTTTATACATGCACATTACACAAGATTACAACACGAGGATGGGTAGGAAGGGGTTACTCGGCCACACATCACACTGTTAATAGTTTAGAACACATAAATTACCTGACAGGTTCCCTTTAAGGGGTATTTCCATCTACAAAATCCTATTCCAATATGTTGTAGGTGTAATAATAATAATAATATTAGCAAATACCTCCAATTGGTAATGCACTATAGTTCTGCTGATATTGCCATGTCTCTTATCTCATATGGCGGGCATTACAGCTTAGGTATCTATGGTTGCATCAGCTCAGATAGTGAGTTAATTAGTTGCTTATGATTGTAACCATGGATACCTAAGCTATAATGCCCTGCACATGAGGTAAGAGACATGCATATATCAGGAGAACTATACTACATTTCTAATTGGAGGTATTTGGTATTATTTTTCTTCTTCTTCTTCTTCTTCTTCTTCTTGTTATTATTATTACATCTACTACATATTGGGATAGGATCTTGGAGATGGGAATACCTCTTTAAATATAGTTTATATAAAGATATGGATGGCTTAGACCAGTCTAAGGCTATGTGCGCATGTTGCCTTTTTTGTGACCACAAAGATGCAGAGTTTTTGTGCGTTTTTGGCTGGAAAAAACGCACAAAAACACACCTGTGGTAAAAACGCATCCAGAAAACGCATGCGTTTTTGCGCATTTTTGTGCATTTTTTGCTGCGTTTTTCTGCATTTTTGTTGTTGCTTTTTTTCCAATACATTGCATGGGTGAAAAAAGCTGGCAAAAACGCAGAAATTATTGACATGTTGCATCTTTGTAGTCACCACAAAAATGCACCTAACAAAACTGCACTGTGCGGACAGCAAAAACGAAAGCTCATAGACTTTGCTGGGGAAGCAAAGTCATGCAGTTTTTAGACCAAAAACGCACCCGAAAAATGCGCAAAAACGCAGTGAAAAACTCAGCGTTCGCACATAGCCTAACATTAACCTATTTTCAGCAACATAGACTTATATGGTTTTCCACCTTGGGCACTTAGTATTATATAAGATAAAATACAATAAAATCATCATGGAATGTCGCAGTCAGCTGCAGAATGTTAGTATATGCCACCTATTTATCACTATACTTACCACTCATTTATCATATATTGAAACAGATAAGTTGTGGTTGAAAATTAAAATGTGTCACTATTTTGGAGCTATTTTGTTCATTGTTTTAGGAAAGTGTTGAATTTGCAACCATTTCTTTTTATTGCTCTAGTGCATCTAAAATAAAAAAGCCTCCTCTTCTAGCTAATCTACAAACAGTAGGAAAGGGAGAAGGCTACAAGATCAGCCTACAGACAAGGTTTGTATACGTTGGCATAGGAGCTGAATATATAAGTGTATTTTTGGTTTCAATTATAGAAATAGTTGACTTGCATTTTTTTTTAATTTTAATTTATCTGTGCTATTAAAAAAAAAGGTGAATACGATCTCATATTATCATCATGATCATCATCATCATCATTGTTACTCCTTGCAGGATTGCTTAGAAAAATTCAAATGCTCTGCAACATCCCAGCCTATGTGTCAGCTGGTTTCAGGCTAATGTATAAAAGTCTGCGGCCCACTCCTAGGCTTCACATTTCTGTAGCACACGGTCTGTAGCCCGCTGACAGACAGGCAGGGAGGCTATGTACAATCTGACTTCAGCCTCGTAGCCCTGCAGCAGACTTCGATTGCTCCTGCAGCTAATGGGAGCCGTTCCATTATTCATTATATTTTACCTTAGCAAAAGAGCTCCAAAGTGGAACTTCACATTAAATTAGGTGGTTTATTTTTTTTGGGTTTAGTTCCTCTTAAAGAAAAGGAGTATATATATTTAAACGAATAAAAATAATCAAATCACCATTAAAATAATTGCTTACCCCGTTAGTGCCAGGTTGCTCTGTAGTTTAATACATTTTTGCTATGATTTTTTTCAGGGAGAACAATGTTCGGGGTTTAACAGCCATACAACCCGGCGTTTGAAAATTCCCTAAAGTATTTAAAGAAGGGGAAAAGTTTGATCGGAAAACCTACTGCAGTGAAGACAAAGACAAAATTAGCCAAAAACAAAAAAAACTATATATATATATAAAACATTTGTAATTTTTTTTGAATGTTGGAAATTGTTTTTTTTTCATATGCATAATTGGCTGATAATGCTAATGTTGTGCTATAGTTTAGATATGGAAGGCATAACAATTTATCAGTTCAAGATTTAGAGATTTCTCTATACCATCATCAAATATGTATATACACAATGGAGCAACCTGGCATTAACGAATCTTATACAGTTTGAATGCAAAGTTTATGGATGACTTGCCTGATTTTAAGCACAATAAAATTGTTAACATAAATGTAAAAAGAAACAATTTATAACATGCTTGCAGAAATGTATTCTTAAATATGTGAATTATGTATCATTTGTCTTTTCACTTTTCAATAGTAATTATAATTTCCTATCAGGGTCAGTCCCATGTAGCAAATTTGTAATTTACAATTTTTTTCGTTTTTTTAAATTATGAAAAACTTGGTCATTTTATTTTCTTCACCCAAAAATATAAATATAGGAAAAAAGGAAACATTATTAAAATAAGATTAAGAAAACTAAGTCATAATTAATTAAAAAAAAACAAAACTCAAAATGATAATTGTTTTTTTAATAATATTTAGACATTTTCTTAATGGAAAGAAAGGATCAATTTAGGTTCATTCTAGGACTTCCGATTAAAGAACAAATACATAATATTTTAAATGGTTTTATCCTTATTTTTTGTTTATTCTGAAGCCTACAGAAGACTTTAAGACCGAGGCTACACATCCTATTTGTATTGTACTTTGGTGGCCAATTATATTTTTTAGAAAAAAACATAAGTGATTCAAAAAGAAACCCATATAAAACATGAAAGAGAAATTTGAAGCTGTATATATTCACCAGGAGATGAGAGCTTGGCTTAAGAAGCAAATTAAAGCACACTACATGGGACGACTCTAAGACCAAAAAAATAATAAAACAGAAAAAGTCTGCATGAGGTTTTAATACACTTGTTCTCTATTTGTGTGAATAACTTTCCTTGTTGTTTGCTGTAAAATAAATACGTTTTCCATAAATAAATTCAATGCAGCTACATAGTGTTTATAAAAACACTTCATAATTAAGTTGTGATTTTACTGTGTATTAATATTTTTGGGGTTTTTGTTTGCAACATATAATTACCATTAAATATACATAGAGTATTTCACGAATGTGAACCCACCCCTCACATTTTTGTAAATTTTTGTTATATCTTTTCATGGGACAACACTGAAGATATGATACTTTGATACAGTGTAAATTTGGTGTTCACTCTAAATAACTCAACACACAGCCATTAATGTCTAAACTGCTGGCAAAAAAAGTAAATACACCTCTAAGTAATCAATTAGCCATTTTTCCTCCCTGATGTCATGTGACTAATTGGTGTTACAAGGTCTCAGATGTGAACAGGGAGCAGGTGTGTTAAATTTAGTGTTATTGCTCACACACTCACTCATACTAGTCACTGGAAGTACATCCTGGTATCTCATTGCAAATAATTCTCTGAGGATCTGAAAATTAATTTTTACTCTAGATAAAGATGGTCCAGGTTATAAGAAGATTGCCAACACCCTGAAACTGAGCTGAAGCATGGTGGCCAAGACAATACAGTGGTTTAACCAGGCAGTTTCCACTCAGAATAGGCCTCACCAGGGTGGACCAAAAAAGTTGAGTGCACATGCTCAGCATCATATCCACAGGTTGTCTTTTCAAAATAGACTTATGAGTGCTACCAGCATTGCTGCAGAGGTTAAAGGGGTGGGGGTTCAGTCTGTCAATGCTCAGACCATACGCCGCACACTGCATCAAATAGGTCTGCATCATTGTCATCCCAGAAGGAAGCATTTGCTAAAGATGATGCACAACAAAACCCACCGTTTGCTGAAGACAAGCAGACTAAGAACATGGATTACTAGAACCATGCCTTGTGGTCTGATGAGACCAAGATGAACTTATTTGGATCAGATGTTGCCAAACATGTGTGACAGCAATCAGGTGAGGAGGACAAAGACAAGTGTATCTTGCCTACAATGAAGCATGGTGGTGGGAGTGTCATGATTTAGGCCTGCATGTGTGGTGGCGGCTGTGGTGAACTACAATTCTTTGAGGGAACTATGAATGCCAACATGTACTGTGACATACTGAAGCACAGCATTATCTCCTCCCTTTGGAATCTAGATTTCAGGGCAGTATTCAAACATGATAATGACCCAAAACACACCTCCAAGACGATCACTACCTCGCTAAAGAAGCTGAGGGTAAAGGTGCTGGACTAGCCAAGCATGTCTCCAGACTTTAACCCTATTGAGCATCTGTGAGGTATTCTAAAATGGAAGTTGGAGCAGAGCAAGGTCTCTAACATCCACCAGCTCTGTGATGTTGTTATTGAGGATGGAACAGGATTCCTGTGAAGCTCTAGTGAACTCCATGCCTAAGAGAGTTAAGAAAGTGCTTGAGAATAACGGTGGCCACACAAAATATTGAGGCACAATCTGTACATTTTCACTTAGGGGTACACTCTCCTTTGTTGCCAGAGGTTTACACATTAGTGGATATGTGTTGCGTTATTCAAAGGTCACACCAAATTTTCACTGTTATACAAGCTGTACATGGACTACTTTACATTGTATCAAAATGTCATATAGTTAGTGTTGTCCCATGAAAAGATGTGAGGGGTGTACTCACTTACTGTATATGAAACTGATATACTGTATATGAAACTGATATCAGAACTTCTAACTAAAAAGAAGTATAAAGCCTGCCACTGGATCAAGTATGTGAAGGTTCTTTAACATGTTTCAAAAACATTGTAAGAATTACATCAGTTCTTAAAAATGTTCTTCATTACAATAGCTATTCTGGCAAAGATACACAAAAACAGCACATGTCAAAGTAACCTAACGGAAACACTATCTACTTAATATTTTGCATGTGCTTAGCATACTTACAAAGACCACATGTCTGGTGTTCACGTACATAATCTATCCGCATACATCGTGATTTGTAATGGGCGGACCTGGACTTTAAAAGTCCAGATTCGCACTGGTTCAAAAGTACCCAAGCACTGACCTCTTAGGGAACTCTGGATAAAAATCTGGGTTTGACAACTCTGTTAATTAAAAAAAATTAAAAGAAAAATATAAAAAAAAGGGGAAAGCAGGTTATATTTACCAAGTCTCTTGTGCACCTGTATACTGTTTTCGGGTCCTCTCATTATCATTCATACATATGCACTGCTTCCCCCACCCACTGGCAGTTCCCTCATCTCTAATTGATTGCAGTCAGGTGCACCCCCACCTTGTATGACAGTGTGTCTGACTGCTTTCAATCAGATGTGCTATGTGTGTATATATCTATGGTATAAAAATAAAGAAATAAAAAATTGGCATAAGGTCCCCCATGTTATGATACCTAGCACAGATAAAGACTACAGCTACAGGCTGCAGCCCCAGCCGTGCACTTATATTGGCTGTGTATCAAAATAAGAGGGACGGCATGCGGCTTTTTAAAATGATTTAAATAAAACATTTTAAAAAACAGTGTGCGAACCCCCCCACACTTTTTATACCCTGCCATGATAAAGCCGACAGCTGGGGGCTGGTGAGACCCATGTTTAATGGGCCCCCCAGCCTAAAAATAGCAGCCTACAACCGCCCAGGATTGTTGCATCCATTAGATGGGACAATCCCGTAACTTTATCAGCTCATCCCGATTGCCCTGGTGCGGTTACCATCGGGTTAATAAGGGGTTAATAATAGCTCACAGCTGCCTTTAAGCCCTAGATTAGTAATGGGAGGCAGCTATGAGACCCCCTCATTACTAATCTGTAAGTGAAAAGAAATAACCACAAAACCGAAAAAATCCTTTATTTGAAATAAAATACAAAAAACCCACCCTCTTTCAACCCTTTATTAAGCCCTAAAGCACCCAGGTCAAATGTAATCCACACAAGGTTCCATGACGATTCCAGCTCTGCTACATCTGAAGTGACAGCGAGTAGGCATAAAACATGATGACCTGCTGTGAGCTGGTTACAGTTAGACATGCTGTCACACAGCGTGGAGTCGCATCTGACTGCAACCAATCAGAGGTGGTGGTCGGGGGAAGCAGTGCATATGCATGAGGAGGGATAATGAGCGGCCCTGGAAGTAGCGTTAGACTCGGTAAGTATAATGTGCTTTCTCCAATTCCCCTATATGGGGAACGGCGTACGACCAGACATCCGAGATCAATTCTGAGCCCAAACTGCTTTTTATTTTTAAGCCGGTTGGACTCGTCGATCCTGAGTATCTGCAAGGCTGCCATCACTAATTGTGATCATACATTTATCATGTATCGCAGCTGGAGGTTCACACGGTCCCCCACCTGTGATTGCAGTTATCCTGACCTACGGGTGCATCAGAGAAATTGGGAAGAGGTAAAGTGCCAGGACTGTTGAATCTAATGGATGTGGCAATTCGAGGCAGCGCTGAAGGTGGCTATTTTTAGGTTGAGGGCCCGAATAAATATGGGTCTTCCAAGCCTGAGAATACCAGCCCCCAGCTGTTGAGCTTTATCATGGCTGGGTATCAAAATTTGAGGGACCACACTCAGTTTTTTAAAATTATTTATTTAAATAATAAAAAAAGCTGCATACGGTTCCTCTTATTTTGATATACAGTACTGCCTAAGATAAGCGCATGGCTGGGGGCTGTTAACTGTAGCCATATGCTTTATCTGTTCTGGATATCATACTATGGGGGTACCCTATGCCAATTTTTTAAATTTATTTATTTTTACACCATGATAGTGACCCGCAGACAGGGTCTATGATTGCAAGCAGCCAGACGCTGTCATACAGGCTGGGGGTGCATCTGACTGCAACCAATCACATTAATTAAAAAAATGTACATCTGGAACTCCAATAGTGTGAACAAGGTGCAAAACTCAAAAACATATAACTATACAATAAGGTAAAGAGTTGCACACTAGTTACAATGTATGGGGAAATAATGAAAAGCAGAACTGCTATGGGAATACTAGAATGAAAAATACAATAAACTATCTGAAAAATTGAAAAAAAACCCTTGAAAATGGAATATGCATAGCTGCTATGAATAATAGGAATACAAGAGATGTTTAGACATTGTATTGACCAATGAAAAAGAGCCCCAACACCTCGCCAAGGTAATCTCTATTTTTGAGGTCCCTAACTTATGTGTAACCTCACCTGCAGTTAAAAAACTTGCTCTGTATGGGAAGCAAAGGACCAAGCTATAGATGTGAAATAAAACACATGGCTATGGGTGGGGCAGGGTTCTCAGACAGAAAGTGCATACTAATTAAAAAATGTACGTCTGGAACTCCAATGGTGTGAAGAAGGTGCAAAACTCAAAAACATATAACTATACAATAAGGTAAAGAGTTTTACACTAGTTACAATGTATGGGGAGATAATGAGAAGCAGAACTGCTATGGGAATACTAGAATGAAAAATACAATGAACTATCTAAAAAATTGAAAACAACTTGAAAATAAAATATGCATAGCTGCTATGAATAATGGGAATACAAGAGATGTTTAGCCATTGTATAATTGTTTAGCCAATGCAAAAGAGCCCCAAGACCACGCCAAGGTAATCTCTATTTTTGTGGTCCTTAACTTATGTGTAACCTCACCTGCAGTTAAACCAAGCAATCACCAACACGGGGACTGACGGTGTGTGGGGGAAGCAGTGCATATGAATTAGTGATAATGAGCTGCCCCAGAAGAAGAATGAGCGACTCTGAAGCAGTTACAGCCGCGCCATAGACTCGGTAAGTATGAAGTGCTTGCTTCATTCTTATTGTCTTTATTTTTACTTTATTTTTTGTATTTCCCAAGTTGCTGGATCTGGATCATTACTTGGAATGCCCTGAGAATTCCAGGCTTGGGTCTGGCACTCATATATGTTTAAATCTGCGCGGATCTGGACTTTTAAGGGGGCTTTACACGCTACGATATCGTTAATGTTTTATCGTCGGGGTCACGTTGTTAGTGACGCACATCCGGCGTCATTAATGATATCGCAGCGTGTGACACTTACCAGCGACCTTAAGCGACCTCAAAAATGGTGAAAATCTTTCACCATGGAGAGGTCGTCCCAAAACCAAAAATCGGTAATGGTTGATTATCGATGTGATTTGTCGCTCCTGCGGCAGCACACATCGCTGTGTGTGACACCGCAGGAGCGAGAAACGTCTCCTTACCTGCCGCTGGCCGCAATGCGGAAGGGAGGAGGTGGGCGGGATGTTACGTCCCGCTCATCTCCGCCCCTTCGCTTTGATTGGCCGGCCGCTTAGGGACGTCGGTGTGATGCTGAACGTCCCTCCCCCTTGAGGGAGGGATTGTTCGGCAGTCACAGCGACGCCGCCGACCAGGTAAGTGCGTGTGACGCTGCCGTAATGATAATGTTCGCTGCGGCAGCGATCACACGAAATCGCATGCACGACGGGGCGGATGCTTTTGCGTACGATATCGCTAGCAATTGCTAGAGATATCGTAGCGTGTAAAGCCTGCTTTACAGTCCAGGTACACCCATCATTACTAGCACAGCCTATGCACTATGTACAAGGGCTGCCAAAAATTAGAAGGAGGGAAAATACAACCTGGAAGAAATGTAGAGGACGGCCTTAGAAAACCTTTTTTCCCCATTATTAAGGATTGGTACTCCAAGACTAGTAAAACCTATGCACTATGTGCAAGGGCTGCCAAAAATTAGAAGGAGGGTCTCCAATACACCCTTGAAGACATGTAGAGGAGGACCTCAGAATACATTTTTTTCCCATTATTAAGAAGTGTGACACCTAGACTATTAAAGCCTAAACACAATTTGTAAGGGCTTTCAAAAATAAGGAGGGACTCCAATACACCCTGGAAGACTTGTAGAGGAGGACTTCAGAATACAATTTTTTGTAATTGTTAAAGAGTGTAAAACCTAGACTAGTAATTTCCAATGCACAATGTGCAAGGGTTTCAAAAAATTAGAAGGAAGTCCCTCCTAATACACCCTGCAAGACATGTAGAGGAGGGCCTCAGAATACAATTTTTTCCCATTATTAAGTAATTGGACACCTAGAATACTAAAGCCTATGCACGCTGGAAGACACATAGAGGAGGACCTCAGTGCATTTGCTTTACTAGCCTAGAAGTCCCACTTCTTAATAATGGGAAATCATTGTATTCTGAGGCCCTCCTCTATGTGGCTTCCAGGGTGTATTGGAGTCCCTCCTTCTAATTTTGGCAGCTTTGGAAACATAGTGCAGTTGTTTTATTAGCCAAGAAGTCACACACCTTAATAATGGGAAATAATTGTATTCTATGTGGAAGGTCTGCCAGAAGTTAGAAGGAGGGATTTCAATATACTTAGAGGGGTGCCTCAGAATACCATTTTCCCCATTGTTAAGGATTGTGACCCCTAGACTAATAAAGATTGCTAAAAATTAGAAGAAGGGAGTGCAATACACCCAAGAAGACATGAATAGGAGGTTTTACGCTAGGTACTGAGATGTACCAAGATAGCGTCGAAAAGTAAGGGAAGAGGACCCCTGTGTCTAGGGAAGGGGGAGATGGTGACTACTGACCAAACCTACAGCTGATCCCTGGGGTCTCTCATCAAACTAGATAGGCTCTTCGTCAACTCCACTAAACGCTAAAGAAAGACACAAGGGGGACACACAAGGGAAAAAGCATGAACTACTTATCCCCAGATGACATATGACACAGGCAGGGGTTCAGCAAGCTTCAGCAACAATACTACAGATGAGAGTAAGCCACCTGCTTTCCACCAGAGCTAGAATGAACTGAATAATGTCACCAGCACCAGTCCAGGGAAGAAGGGCGTATTTAAGCACCAAGAAAATACTGATCATCGGCAGCTGATTGGAAAGCGAGCTCCTGTTGGGTCCAAAAGGGGGAAAGATGAGAATCCGGGAGGAAATCTACATATACAATGAATACTGACAGCAGGAACAATAGAAAGTTGGGGAGCATTTTGCGCAGCCAAACGCTGTGACCTTCTATCACCATAAACAACATGACTGTCTGTCACCAAAGACACATCCGTGACCAGGGGACCTAAGAATACAATATTTATAATCCCTGCCTATATGCTTCTAATCTAAACCTGTCCCTTCTCCGTCTGCTATTCCTACAGTGGTTGCAGGTAACAGATATTAATAGGAAATAAAGTCGATGTACCCCTGACAAAGGACTTTGGTGTTAAGGTGCAGCAGCAAGGACTGTACGGCTACATTTCCTGCCTATATGCATTTAATCCAAACTTATCCGTTCTTCAGCAGATATCCTTACAATTAAAGCTGCACACAGCAGTATTAATAGGAAATAGAATCAATGTAGCCCTGACAAATGACTATTGGTTTTAGGATGCAGCAGGAAGGGATATAAGGCTATAATCCCTACCTATATGCTGCAAATCCAAACATATCTCTCCTCCAGGAGCTATCCCTACACTGTATACAGCAATCAGTGGTATTAATACGAAATAGAATAGATGTAGCCCTGACAAGGGACTTTGGTTTTAAGTTGCAGAGGCAAGGACAGTAAGGCAATAATTCCGACATATATGTCTCTATTCGAAACCTATATCGCCTCTACCAGCTATCCCGATACTGAAAGCAGCAAATAGCGGTATTAATAGGGAATAGAATAGATGTAGCCCTGACAATGGACGCTAGGTTTTATGGTGCAGCAGCAAGGACTGTAAGGCCATAATCCCTGACTATTTGCCTCTAATCCAAATATACCTCTCCTCTAGCAGCTATCTCTAGATTTAATTCAGCAAACAGTGGCATTAATACGGCATAGAATAGATGTAGCCCTGACAAGGGTATTTAGATTTTAGGGTGCAGCTGCAAATTCTGTAAGGCTATAATCCCTGCCAATATGCCTCTAATCCAAGACTATCCCTCCTCCAACAGCTATGCCTACAGTGAATGCAGAAGACAGTGATATTAGTAGAGAATGGAAAAGAAGCAGCCCTGACAAGGGATTTTTAGTTTTAGGGTGCAGCAACAAGGACTACAAGGCTATAATCCCTGCCTACATACCTCTAATCCAAACGGATCCCTCCTCCAGCACCTATCAGCACACTGAATGCAAGAAACAGTGATATTAATAGGGAGTAGAATAGATGTCCTTTGTATGAACTTTTGGTTTTAGGATGCAGAAGCAAGGACTGTAAGGCTATTATACATGCCTATATGCCTCTAATTCAAAAATGTCCTTCCTCCAACAACTACCTATACAGTGAATGCAGCAAACATGCAGCATGAGGCATGGTAGCCGCGAGGAAAGAATACAGGGAGGAAACCAGTATTAGATACAAACACCAGAAGCCAGAGCAAAGGTAAAAAGTCAGATACCCCCAAGAGAGCGGCACAGCACAAGAAGGCCTGTCTGTCTGAAGTAAAAAAGACCTGATGTACCACAGTAAAGTCGGTTCCTGAGTTGTTCATTTTTAGGACTTGTGTGTGATTGTGTCACCCTCTATCTCAGCGACGAGGATCGAAATCCGAGATAATCACCATAGATATTGTTGTAAGTGTCACACATCCCATCGGGTGCATAACATGGACACACACAATTGCTGGAGAAGGGAAGTTGGTGACCCTCCGCCTGGATAGGGCTCCCCTTTTCAGCAGCAAGGACTGTAAGACTATTGTCACGCCCACGGTTATGAGGTATTCAGTCCCAAGCAGTATATGTCTTGGAAATTACACTGGGGTGGCCATTGCCCGGTTCCATGCCCTGGGCCCCTTTTGTAATGGGGTCTATTTACAGGGGATTTAAGTTTGTTTTCATACGTGATGCCACTTGCGGTGTTGCAGCTATATATAGTGCCTTGCAAAAGTATTCGGCCCCCTTGAATTTTTCAATCTTTTCCCACATTTCAGGCTTCAAACATAAAGATAAAAAATTTAATGTTATGGTGAAGAATCAACAAGTGGGACACACTTGGGAAGTTGAACGAAATGTATTGCTTATTTTAAACTTTTGTAAAAAATAATAAACTGAAAATTGGGGCGTGCAATATTATTCGGCCCCTTTACTTTCAATGCAGCAAACTCACTCCAGAAGTTCATTGAGGATCTCTGAATGATCCAATGTTGTCCTTAAATGACTGATGATGATAAATATAATTCACCTGTGTGTAATCTAGTTGTCCGTATAAATGCACCTGGTCTGTGATAGTCTCAGTGTTCTGTTTAAAGCACAGAGAGCATCATGAAGACCAAGGAACACAACAGGCAGGTCCGTGATACTGTTGTGGAGAAGTTTAAAGCCGGATTTGGTAACAAAAAGATTTCCACAACTTTAAACATCCCAAGAAGCACTGTGTAAGCGATCATATTGAAACGGTAGGAGTATCATACCACTGCAAATCTACCAAGACCTGTCCGTCCCTCAAAAATTTCATTTCAAACAAGGAGAAGACTGATCCGAGATGCAGCCAAGAGGCCCATGATCACTCTGAATGAACTGCAGAGATCTACAGCTGAGGTGGGAGAGTCTGTCCATAGGACAACAATCAGTTGTACACTGCAGAAATCTGGCCTTTATGGAAGAGTGGCAAGAAGAAAGCCATTTGTCAAAGATAACCATAAAAAGTGTTGTTTAAAGTTTGCCACCAGCCACCTGGGAGACACACCAAACATGTGGAAGAAGGTTCTCTGGTCAGATGAAACCAAAATCGAACTTTTGGCACAATGCCAAACAATATGTTTGACGTAAAAGCAACACAGCTCATCACACTGAACACACCATTCCCACTGTCAAACATGGTGGTGGCAGCATCATGGTTTGGGTCTGCTTTTCTTCAGCAGGGAGATGGAAGATGGTTAAAATTGATGGGAAGATGGATGGAGCCACATGCAGGACCATTCTTGAAGAAAACCTATTGCAGTCTGCAAAAGACCTGAGACTGGGACATAGATTTGTCTTTCAATAAGACAATGATCCAAAACATAAAGCCAAATCTACAATGGAATGGTTCACAAAGAAACGTATCCAGGTGTTAGAATGGCCAAGTCAAAGTGCAGACCTGAATCCAATCGAGAATCTGTGGAAAGAGCTGAAAACTGCTGCTCACAAACGCTCTCCATCCAACCTTATTCAGCTCGAGCTATTTGCAAAGGAAAAATGGGCAAGAATTTTAGGCTCTCGATGTGCAAAACTGATAGAGACAAACCCCAAGCTGTAATCGCAGCAAAAGGTGGCGCTACAAAGTATTAACTTAAAGGAGCCGAATAATATTGCACGCCCCAATTTTCAGTTTCTTATTTTTTATAAAAGTTTAAATAAGCAATAAATTTTGTTCAACTTCACAATTGTGTCCCATTTGTTGTTGATTCTTCACCATAACATTAAAATGTTTATCTTTTATGTTTGAAGCCTGAACGTGTGAAAAGGTTAAAAAATTCAAGGGGGACGAATACTTTTGCAAGGCACTATATATATGGAGCCGCCGCTGCAGAATGTTACTACTGGGGCTGGTGGTAATTGCAGCCTGTATGGTAGGCCCTCTGAAAGCAGGGCCGGGCCCCTGAGGATGGGTGTTGTGACGGGCGTCGGAAGAAGGTAGTCCACACAGAGGTATAGTGCAACTGGTTTTTACTCACTGCTGGTAGCTGGTAACAAGTTACCTGAGGCTGGCTGGTTTCACCTTCAGGTCCCCTTCGTGCCAGTGCAAGTTCAGTACTCTGGTACCTTCTTCCCCTGCACCTGTCTCCGGTAAATGGGTCGTTGTGGCATAGAGCAACTGGGGGTCCCTGTCCGGTGGTTTGTCCACCGGTAGCGTGAACCCTGTGGGATTGGAGTCTCTGGTCCTGTACCTGGTTCTCCCTTTGCTACCGAGTCTTCGGATTTTTAGGGTCAGCGAGGTCCTTGATAGTCTCCTTGCTGTGCAGGTGTTAACAGGTGCGGCTTTGAGCTCTTTCCTGTCCTAGGGTCCTGTACCCTATCGGTGCGTAGTTCCGGGAATACTCCACCGTACTCCACCAGCAACTACTCTCCTGGGTACCAGGTTACCGTTAACCCGGGTCAGAATGTCTCCTCACGTCCACCTTCACTCTCAGACTTTCTCTGACTACTCTCCTCAGTCTGCCCCTCCCACCTGGTCAACTAGCGGACTGGTTTGGCTCCACCTCTAGGCAGACATCCATTGGTCTGACCCTAGCTATGTACCATTGTATGGGGGATTGTTGGGGAAAAACTGGGATTACCCAGGGCGGCACGGTGGCTCAGTGGCTAGCACTGCAGTCTTGCAGCGCTGGGGTCCTGGGTTCAAATCCCACCAAGGACACCATCTGCAAGGAGTTTGTATGTTCTCCCCGTGTTTGCGTGGGTTTCCTCCGGGTACTCCGGTTTCCTCCCACATTCCAAAGACATACAGATAGGGACTCTAGATTGTGAGCCCCAATGGGGACAGTGTTGCCAATGTATGTAAAGTGCTATGGAATTAATAGCGCTATATAAATGAATAAAATTATTATTATTATTACCTGGGTTTTTGTTGTTACCGGCGCTGGTTTCCTGGGGCCCTAGGAGGTAGGCCGTGCATCCTTGTGGGGATGCAGAACCTTGTAGCAGCCTGTGATTTTTATCACAGGCATCATGTCATCAGATCCCATGACTTAAATAGGGAAGGGGAGTGATCCCAAAGAGCCGTACCTGAGATGGAAAGCTACAGCCAGCAGCCAGGCAGGAAAGGGTGCTTAACCCTTTTAGAACCACAAGCAAGGAGATGTTATTAAATAACAGTAGTGAACCTGCCAGCGGCAAGGCGTTGTGACCGTCTGACACCAGATTCACTCAGGGTCACCCCCAAGTGAGTTACACGCATGACAGTACCCTTCCTTCTACAAGAGGCCTCCGAACTCTCAGGACCGGGTTTATCAGTATGAGATGCATGGAAGGAAAATACTAATGTACCAGTGTTCACTTCTGATGCTGGTACCCACATCCTCTCCTCAGGATCATACCCCCCTCCAGTGTACTAAATACTACAGAGAGCAGCAAACAAAGTGACAATCTATGATTCTTGCTCCAAAACTCCAAGTTCCCCTCAACAGTGATTGGAGCCGGTGGCAGCTCCACAGGTGCGACATACCTCTTGAGCAAAGACTTGTGGAAGACACTGTATTTTAAGTACTGGGGGAGCTCAAGACAAAAACCCACAGGTTAATCATGACGATTACCTTGTATGGACCAATAAACCTAGGACCCAGTTTCCAAGAAGGAACATTCACCTTGATATTCCTGGTGGACAACCAAACAAAATCATTCACACCCAGGTCTGGTCCTGACAAACGTCTTTTGTCAGCCATGCATTTGTACCTATCCTCCATGACCCTAAGGTTGTTCAGTACACCATGCCAAATAGAAGAGAGTGATGAGGAAAATGGTTCTTCCACAGGAACTCCTGAGGATTCTTCCCTACTGAATACAGAGCACTGAGGATGGTAACCATAAGCACCCAAAAAGGAAGACTTGCCAATGGATTCATTGCGCCAATTATTTAACACAAACTCAGCCAAGGGTAGATAAGACAACCAATTTTCCTGGTTATTGACACAAAACATCTTAGGTAGGTCTCTAAACTCTGATTTAAGAGTTCCATTTACCTGTTGGATTAGGGATGGAACGCTGAGAAAAAAGACAGATGTACTTGTGAAAGTGGCAGTCGGGGGCCTCGTTCGTTGTGGCAGAGCCTGCGGTTCGGCTGCAGCGCAGCCCAGTGTTTTTCCTCTGCACTTCAACTGCCACTTTAGTGCAATACAGTAATAAGCATACTTTTTCTTCATGCATCACAAGCACTGACACTGTCACAGGTTCTTTCAACAAAAGATCTTTACTTGTCAACTTCAAAAACAGTCTTTTATCTCACCAGAGGAAGGCACATTCTTGTTCCCAGAAAGGGTTACCGTTAGCAATGGATAAATAACACATTTTGCTGGTCAACCGCTTCCCTGGTACTCGGGTTCCCGTTGGAGTCGATAAGGTTCTAATCCTCTCCTTCAGCTTCATTGTTCATGGCAGAAACAACTGCCTTTCTGTTCAGTCAGGACCTACTCTTCTCTCAAGGGCCCACAGACCTTCCGCTGACTTAGGGGGTTCGTTAGGTATCCGCCAGGGAATGGCCACCACCTGGGCTGCACCCGGATTTGACCCAGAAGTTAACACTAAATTAAAGTTATTAGGGTTTTCCTCCACCTTTTCTCTCACAGACGCAGTCTGTTCCTCTCCCTCAGGGACTCTCCTCACTCTGACTTCTTAACCCTTATTTTTCAAACTAAGTTCCTCCCCTTCAATAATTCCCTTTAGCCCGGGAGTTTCAGGGAAGCAGCTTACACATTGTGGCCACTAAATGGCCATTTCAACACATTATACCATAACATAAACTTTAGATAACAGAGAGAGGTAGAAGACGGGTTTTTCATGCTGCGCCAATGATCACCAGTCAGAGGATCAGATTCATGTAGCTTTATTATTGCATAGGTCTACGCGTTTCAGGAGCTCTGCTCCCTTCCTCAGGACCGTCAGAAATAACACAACATCAAATCCACCGTGGTAGATACACGTATACATTAAATAGACAAGGTGACGGCAAAGTACCCGCCCTTTCTTGAAAAAAACGGGCGGGAAAGGGTGCATGGTGATTCATACATGACGCAATCCAATTCAATACATAATAAAAAGGCAAAACATAAAAACCTTGTCTCATACATATATTAGCGGTATGATCTAAAAGTAATAAATTGTGTGAAAAATGAAAGTGTTAAAAAACATAAGTGTGTGATCGAAAAAAATATATACAGAAAAAATGAGTATATAAATATATGTATATACCCACAAACGCGTATATGTGAGAAGGGTATGTGGAGAGCCTAGAACTCACCTAGAATTTTAAGCAGAGAATTCCAGGTAAGCCAGGACCAGAAATGTGAAAGCATGAGATAACCCAGCCATCGGGGAATGTGGACATTTGGGACGTGTGGATGAAGAAAAGGATTGAGAAGAAAGAAAAAATATGCACATAGAATTCCAAAAAATATATATAAATATATAAATTCATATTTATATTGTCAATCTTCCGTGAAGAAAAGATATATATACAATATACAATGAGATGCTCTCAATTTGAAAAAAAGAAACTATGAAAAATCCAATGAAAGTACAGAAATCGCTCCTGACTTTCATGTACTGAGAGAGTTCAACAAAGTTCATAACCGTGGGAAAAAAATGATCAGCGCCTGCGCAGGAAGCAAGTATCAGAACAAAAAGAGGTGAAGTGAGTTCAGACCGTGGGAAAAAGGGTATAGCGCATGCGCTGGCTATGAATTAGAACAAGTGTCTCGGTTCACTTAGGAAAATAAGAGATAGTGCATCCAGATGAATGGAAAGAGTGCACGGAGATGTATGGCGCAGGGTCCTACGAGGTGGTCAAATAAATAAAACTAGAAAAACACATGAAGAGTGGAAAGAAATGTGCGGACAAGTCAAAGAGAATCAGAGGTTGATAATCATTAGATTACGCCTGCAGCAGCAGGTGAGAGGGGAATCGCGGGGATAGAACACACATAAGTGGTAAAGCCGTATCAAGGAAAGGAGAGGTATACCGCTACTCTAAGATAGCAGGTGAGAAAATAGAGGAAAAAAGGCAAGGATAAAGCATATTCTAACGAAAATGATAATGTAAAAAACGAAAAAATGTATACTTTAAATGGCAAATATATTCAACAAGGAGGGGAGGGTAAAACCCCGTAAAAAAACATAGTATCAACGGAATGAACTACTGACGGCAATAAATCCTATAAACTCATATATATGGTGAATAATAAGACCTAGTAATAAGGTAACAATCATAAAACATCATAGAAAACCCAAAGTAAACAAATGTAAGGCAAATACATATAAAAGAATATATATATATATATATATATATATATAAATTAATATCAATGTAATAATATTGATTAAAAATTAATTAATTAAAAACCTATAAAAGAATCAAATAATTATATACATACATTTCCATATGTGTGTGTTAAAACCATGCTGGGAAGGTAAGAGCAATATGTAAAAATTTAAAATGATATATAAAATTACACAAATGAAAATATATAAAAACATGAACATGACTAGGACAAATGTCTAATGAAATAAATCCGTAATCTCGTTGAGGCCCTGAGGTTTTAAGGTATTAAGTTTGTATATCCCGTACACAAACTTAATACCTTAAAACCTCAGGGCCTCAACGAGGTTACGGATTTATTTCATTAGACATTTGTCCTAGTCATGTTCATGTTGTTATATATTTTTACTTGTGTAATTTTATATATCATTTTAAATTTTTACATATTGCTCTTACCTTCCCAGCATGGTTTTAACACACACATATGGAAATGTATGTATATAATTATTTGATTATTTTATAGGTTCTTAATTAATTAATTTTTAATCAATATTATTACATTGATATTAATTTTTTATATATATATAAATATATATATATATATATATATATATATATATATATATATATTTATATTCTTTTATATGTATTTGCCTTACATTTGTTTACTTTGGGTTTTTTATGATGTTTTATGATTGTTACCGTATTACTAGGTCTTATTATTCACCATATATATGAGTTTATAGGATTTATTGCCGTCAGTAGTTCATTCCGTTGATACTATGTTTTTTTTACAGGGTTTTACCCTCCCCTCCTTGTTGAATATATTTGCCATTTAAAGTATACATTTTTTCGTTTTTTACATTATCATTTTCGTTAGAGTATGCTTTATCCTTGCCTTTTTTCCTCTATTTCCTCACCTGCTATCTTAGAGTAGCGGTATACCTCTCCTTTCCTTGATACGGCTTTACCAGTTATGTGTGTTCTATCCCCGCGATTCCCCTCTCACCTGCTGCTGCTGGCGTAATCTAATGATTATCAACCTCTGATTCTCTTTGACTTGTCCGCACATTTCTTTCCACTCTTCATGTGTTTTTCTAGTTTTATTTATTTGACCACCTCGTAGGACTCTGCGCCCTACATCTCCGTGCACTCTTTCCATTCATCTGGATGCACTATCTCTTATTTTCCTATGTGAACCGAGACACTTGCTCTAATTCATAGCCAGCGCATGCGCTATACCCTTTTTCCCACGGTCTGAACTCACTTCACCTCTTTTTGTTCTGATACTTGCTTCCTGCGCAGGCGCTGATCATTTTTTTCCCACGGTTATGAACTTTGTTGAACTCTCTCTGTACATGAAAGTCAGGAGCGATTTCTGTACTTTCATTGGATTTTTCATAGTCTCTTTTTTTCAAATTGAGACCATCTCATTGTATATTGTATATATATCTTTTCTTCACGGAAGATTGACAATATAAATATGAATTTATATATTTATATATATTTTTTTGAATTCTATATGCATATTTTTTCTTTCTTCTCAATCCTTTTCTTCATCCACATGTCCCGAATGTCTACATTCCCCGATGGCTGGGTTATCTCATGCTTTCACATTTCTGGTCCTGGCTTACCTGGAATTCTCCGCTTAAAATTCTAGGTGAATTCTAGGCTCTCCATTTACCCATCTCACATACACACGTTTGTGGGTATATACATATATTTATATACTCATTTTTTCTGTATATATCTTTTTCGATCACACACTTATGTTTTTTAACACTTTCATTTTTCCCACAATTTATTACTTTTAGATCATACCGCTAATATATGTATGAGACAAGGTTTTTATGTATTGCCTTTTTATTATGTTTTGAATTGGATTGCGTCATGTATGAATCACCATGCACCCTTTCCCGCCCGTTTTTTTCAAGAAAGGGCGGTACTTTGACGTCACCTTGTCTATTTAATGCATACGTGTATCTACCACGGTAGATTTAATGTTGTCTTATTTCTGACGGTCCTGAGGAAGGGAGCAGAGCTCCTGAAACGCGTAGACCTATGCAATAATAAAGCTACATGAATCTGATCCTTTGATTGGTGATCATTGGCGTGGCATGAAAAACCCGTCTTCTACCTCTCTCTGTTATCTGCCGTTTTGGGTTGCTGCTGCCTTGATCCATTTCTACATGCAATTATAGTGATTGTGACTGTCACAACTACATTTGGTGAGTAATATTGCTCCCCCCTCCCCTCCCCTGTATATATTAGGGTAAGACCCTATTGTGCTTTATTTTCCACAGCTTTTCTATTTAATAACATAAACTTTAAACAATGCATTTCATTCACAGTGGACTTGCAGGTCTGGGGCGGCTGAGCCTTACACCCCCTTATATACCCCCAGAGGAGAACAAAATTCCCTCCAAAATTTAGAAACAAACTGGGTCCCCCAATCTGACACCACACTAGAGGGAACCTCCTGAAGCTTTACGATTTCAGTTACAAACACATGAGATAATGTTTTAGCATTTGGGAGAGCTGTTAGAGCAATGAAGTGCGCAATTTTACTGAACCTATTCACCACTACTAAGATCACCATTTTACCAGTGGATGAAGGAAGATCAGTAATAAAGTCCATGAATACATGAGTCTATGGTCTGTCAGGTATGGTCAAAGGTAGGAGAGACCCAGACAGATGAGTATGCGAGGTTTAAGAACATGCGCATAGGCTACAGGTAGACACAAATTCTACTACATCTTTATGCAAACTAGGTCCCCAGAAGCAAGGAAAGATAAAGGGGCAAGAAGCAGGTGTGGCGCCCTGGCCTAGCCAGGTCGTCACAGATAACACACAAACACCCCCACCCCCATTAGACAAGGGCATCAGCCAAACAAAAACCCTTGTTGCCTCCCTCCAGTGTCTGATGTCCACACCAGGTGGGGCGGAGCTAAGCGGTTGGCCCCACCCACCGAGGAGTTCACAGGCCTGGAGGCGGGAAAAGTGACAGTTTAGTTGGAGAGTTCGAAGTGAGAGGAGCAAGCACTTGGGTGTCTGGGTTTTTGGCCCAGGCACTAACAGCAAGGTTGGCAGACGGTGGTGGCCGTCTGCAGGAGTGGTGGAGCAACGCGGAACCGTAGGACCGGGGACGGGCGACGGCCCGCCAGTACTGACCGGGGAGCGAAGTGAAGCCAGTACACACAGGCAGGGCTATCGGACCCCGACCAGGCTTGGAGCCTCCGACAATAGTCAGATCCGAATGTGACTGGAACCCCAGGGGTTTCACAACAGCAAAAGTCATGATTGAAGGCAACCGCCCACACCGTGAGGGTATACAGCTACCGCTTAAGGCTAGAGACCCAAGGGGCAGCGTCTGCGCGCAAACGGGCTCCTCCAGTACCCATACACCGGGGAGCGGACTAACGTTGGGAATCCATAGTAGTCAGAAAGAGAACATTAAGGTGCAGGGAAAGACAGTCGCCATCACCTGTCCGGGGAGAAGCACTGCAGCCGGCTGCGGGACCCGTCCATCCAGCCGTTTGGTTTACCGAGGACTTTGTACCTTTCTTGCTGAGTGAGTACACCTGGGCCATCCGGCACCACGCCACGCTGTCCCTGCAACCCTGCACCTCACCGACCCTGCCTCCCCGTCATAACATCACCGGGCCCCAGGACCACCGACCCCTACCCACGGAGGGGGAAAACAACATCCCAGCGGCTCCCTACCATCGCTCCCGGGATCCCCGTCACCATCAGCGGTGGTGCCCATCTTCACCACGACTCGTGGGTGGCATCACGGACTAAATCCCCCAAACCAACTAGCCCTTTCACTCACGGGCGAGGAGCGCCGTTCGAGTCCCCGTATCCGGCCCACCGCTCGAGCCATCAAGCAGCAGCAGCCACAGCAGCGCCGAACCCGAGCGTTAGCGAGAGCGCAGCAGCGACGGCGTCCTCCCCGCCCGCGACAAAGGGGTGTCCCCCTGAGCCTTTAGCACTTTACCCTTGAGCTCAGAATATAACTCAGAGATGACCAACCACCCCCTATAACATAGGAGTGGAATCATCCAAACTCCCTCCTCCAGGAAAACTCTGTGACAAAGCGCCAGCTTTGATATTTTTCACCCCAATGCGATAGGTAACCACAAAATTAAACCTAGTAAAAAACAAGGACCGCCTAGTTTGTCTAGGGTTAAGTTGCTTAGCCGGCTCGAGGTACAGAAGGTCTTTGGATCGGTAATGACAGTAACAGGGTGAACTGCGTCCTCCAAAATGTGTCACTATTCCTCAAATGCCATTTTAGTAGCTAACAGTTCCCTATTGCCAATATCATAGTTCTTTTCAGCTAGCGGCAATAAAAAAAAAGCACATGGATGCAACTTACTAGGAGATGGCTCTTGTGACAACATTGCCCCAACCCCCACTTCAGATGCATCAACCTCAACAATAAATGGCTGTGAGACATCTGGTTGAATGAGCACAGGTGCCATCACAAAGCATCTCTTCAGGGAAGAGAAAATCTGGCGGGCAAGATCGAACCATTTAGAGAAATCCATACCTGTCTTAGTCATATTCGTGAGGGGTTTGACATTAGATGATAAGTTATGGATGAACTTCCTGAAAGAGCTGGCAAACCCCAGAAGTTGTTGTAGTGCTTTAACCCTAGAACGCGCAAGCAATTCAATCTACCATAGAAAACAAATGACCTAGCAAGCCTGCGAGGCCCCAGGTATGCGTTCTAGGGTTAAGATTTTCGGGAGGATCCCACTCCAAAATAGCATGGACCTTGACTGGATCCATCTGGAAACCAGCAGATGACACCAAGAACTCTAAAAATTGTACCTCCTACACGGCCAACATATATTTATCAAGCTTGGCATACAGTTTATTGTTACATAGTATCTGTAAAACCTGCCTTACATTTACCTGATATGTATTGAGGTCGGATGAATGAATCAAATATCATCCAAATATATGACCACAAATCTATTCACCAGGTGTAGAAAAAGTCATTGACAAAATGTTGGAAAACGGCAGGGGCATTTGTCAAACCAAAAGTGTTAAAGGCTGTTTTCCACTCATCCCCTTCTCTGATCCTAATCAGATTCTAAGATCCCCTGAGATCCAACTTGGAGATCCATTTAGCCCCAACAATCTGATGAAGTAAATCAGGGATGAGTGGAAGGGGATAAGGGTCACAGACAGTGATTTGATTTAACTCGCAAAAGTCTAAACAAAGATGTAGACCTCCGTCTTTTTAAAAAAAAAAGCAAAGAAAGAAACAAAAAAAACAAACAGCTGCCACAGGAGAAGAGCAAGGTCAGATATGTCCTTTATAAGACTTCCTGTGATATAATCCTTCATGGCTTGTCTTTCCAGGCCAAAAAGTTTATACATCCTAGACTTGGGAAGCTTTGCCCCAGGTATGAAGTTAATGGGGCAATGATATGCACGATGGGGAGGTGTTACGGTTGCTGTGGCTCTGGAGACTATGTCCGGATTTCTTGCTACTGCACATGTGCAAGCGCTGGAGACTAAGTCCTATCTTGGAGCCATTGCACATGTGCGGGTGACATCATCGCTGACACAAGGTCACATGTCTCTGACACCTTCTAAGCTGATTGGCCACTGGTCATGTGCTTGTGACACGTGGTCACATGTCTCTGACACCTTCTATGCCGATTGGTCGCTGGTCATGTGCTTGTGACGCTTTGCTTGGTGATAGGCCAGCGTGACGTCATTGCTGTCATTCTGGCAGCGGATTGGCTCTGCTGTCCTCCATCTTGGATGAGGCACAGAGTCTATATAAGACCCTGACGCACGCCGCCTGGCGCTTAGTCCTCTTGGTTCATACATGAGGGTAGACGCCCTGTGCACGTCCCTCTAGGCATCTCTCTGTCTATGTTAGGTGAGCGCTACCGGCAGTGTAGCGTTCTTATACCTTACAGCTTCGGCTGCAGTCCGTATCCTTACTTCTTAGTGGAGCGGACATAGGCAGGTGCCTGAGGCACGTGGTCCGGCTGGGCTTT
This sequence comes from Anomaloglossus baeobatrachus, assembly GCF_048569485.1. Taxonomy (NCBI): domain Eukaryota; kingdom Metazoa; phylum Chordata; class Amphibia; order Anura; family Aromobatidae; genus Anomaloglossus; species Anomaloglossus baeobatrachus. Next base: position 160,697,946 of record NC_134360.1, on the reverse strand, counting down.
GTGATTCTACTCGTAGGTGGACGTTGCCGCTAGGGTAACGTTCCTTATACTGTGTCTGGCAGTTGTTCGTATCCTTGCACACTAGGGGAGCGAACAGAGGTAGGAGCTTTGTGCGGCTTATGCTGCTGTCCGTCTCTTTTGCGCCACTAGAAGAGCGGACCTAGGCAGGTGCCATATCTAGTGGTTCGTGTCCTCGCACACTAGTGGAGCGAACGCAGGTAGGAGCTTTGTGCGGCTTACGCTGCTGTCCGTCTCCTGGCACCACTAGAGGAATGGACCTAGGTAGGTGCCATTTCACACTCACTGCTTTTGTCTCTGTGATCTTTAACAGAGACCATTCCACACACCCTCCAAGTAAGGGAGGAATTGCTTTATTTTCTAATTATATTCCTCTGTGAGTTTAACAGAGGTATTGCACTCTGCACTTGTGCTATTATTTTTTACAGTGGCACACTTATATACCCCTTATCCTCTGCCATAGTCTGCAGCTAAGTCTTTGCACGGTGGATCCTGACTGTCTGACATTCCTTTAGGTTTTATTATCAGACAACCCCCCATAAAATTAGGACTGAGCCAAGGGTCTGGAAGTTATGGCAGAATATCAGCAGTTACATCGTTACATACAAGTACTTGAGTCGCGGCTCAAGAGTATAGAGGATAAACCTCAGACCATGGTGACATCTGCACATGATCCTCGACTTGCTCTGCCAAACAGATATTCTGGCGATGCCAGATGATGTCGTGGTTTGATTAGTCAGTGTCAGATACACCTAGAGGTCAACTCTTCTCGCTTCTCTACGGAGAGGTCCAGAGTAGGCTTTATCATCTCCTTACTTCAGGACAAAGCCTTAGAATGGGCGACTCCCTTATGGGAACGCTCTGATGTGGTTACTCTGAGACATCAAGACTTTCTTGATGCTCTTAAAGTGGTATTCATGGGTCCGCAGGTTACCCATGATGCAGCCCTGAGACTCTTAGATCTATCTCAGGGTTTGTTATCCACTAGTTCTTATGCCATTGCTTTTAGAACTCTGGTGGCAGAACTAGATTGGCCAGAGAAGGTGTTGATTCCTATCTTCTGGAGAGGGTTGGCACGGCTATGTCAAGGATGCCCTTGCTACTCGTGAGGTTCCTGCTTCTCTGGAGGACTTGATCACAGTAGCAACGAGGATCAACGTACGCCATAGGGAACGTAGACTCGAGGTCTCTTCCTCACGCCCTAAGAATCGGGCTATTCCAGTTGTTGAGGGTCCACTACCATCTTCCTTAGCATCTGAAACATCTCCCACTCCTATGGAGTTAGGTCATACGTCCTCCAGACTACGCAAGTCTGGTCCTCCTATATGTTAGGTATGTCGTCAGGCTGGGCACTATGCCAACAAGTGTTCTAGTCGTCAGGGAAACTCCCAGGCCTAGTAACCATTAGAGGGGGGTTACTAGAGACGTCTTCTGCACCCTCTAAGTGTTGTATCCCAGGTCAGCTCTCATTCTCTGAGAATACATGGCCTATTATGGCTTTTGTGGATTCCGGAGCTGACGGGACTTTTGTGTCCTCAGGATTTGTAAAGAGACACAATATTCCCTCTATCATGTTAGAGGCGCCTATTCTTGTCCGTGTTGTTAATGGGACTATGTTGTCTGACTCCATTACATTGAGGACAGTTCCCTTGCGCCTTTCCCTGCCTCAGGGTCACATAGAGGAGATTTCTTTTCTTGTTTTGCCTGAGGGTATAGACGACGTCCTACTGGGTCTCCCATGGCTTCGGACTCATGCTCCTCACATTTACTGGGAGTCTGACAGCATTATTAGTTGGGGTTCGAAATGTCAGTCCCGATGTCTTCCCTTACCACCTAAGGTCGTTGCGGTTGCATCAACTGATCTCTCTCCCATACCTACACCCTATTTGGATTTCGCTGATGTGTTCTCCAAACAGGGTGCTGAGGTTCTTCCACCCCATAGGCCGTATAACTGTGCCATAGACCTTATCCCAGGTTCGGTTCCACCTAAGGGCAGGGTTTACCCCCTGTTGATACCTGAGTCGGAGGCCATGTCGACCTATATAAGAGAGAGTTTAGAGAAGGGGTTCATTCGTAAGTCTGTCTCTCACGCTGGAGCTGGGTTTTTCTTTGTTCGAAAGAAAGAGGGTGATTTGCGTCCCTGCATAGATTACAGGGGTCTCAACACAATCACAATAAAGAACAAATACCCGTTACCTTTAATTTCAGAGCTCTTTGACAGACTGAGGGGAGCTCAGGTTTTTACGAAGTTGGATCTGCGGGGTGCGTATAACTTGGTACGAATTCGAGAGGGTGACGAATGGAAGACCGCTTTTAACACCCGAGACGGTCACTATGAATACCTCGTCATGCCTTTTGGTTTATGTAATGCACCCGCAGTATTTCAGAACTTCGTAAACGATGTGTTCAGGGATTTACTGTTATCCTCCGTCGTGGTGTATCTGGACGACATCCTGATTTTTTCTCCTGATCTGGAGACTCATCGTCAGGATGTCGTTCGTGTCCATTCCCGTTTAAGGGAGCACTCTTTGTTTGCTAAACTCGAAAAATGTGTATTCGAGCAGTCATCCTTGGCTTTTTGGGCTACATTATCTCACAAGAGGGTCTGGCTATGGATCCTGCGAAGCTCTCTGCTGTCCTGGAATGGTCCGAACCTCATTCCTTGAAGGCGGTGCAACGCTTCTTAGGATTCATAAATTATTACAGGCAGTTCATACCCCATTTCTCTACTTTGGTGGCCCCTTTGGTGGCCTTGACTAAGAAAGGTGCTAATCCAAAAGTCTGGTCTACTGAGACATCCCAGGCTTTTGAGGCAGTAAAAAGACACTTTTCAACTGCTCCCGTTCTTCAAAGACCCGATGAGAATAAGCCCTTCCTCTTGGAGGTTGATGCCTCTTCAGTGGGTGCTGGTGCGGTCTTGTATCAAAAGAATGGTGCAGGTAGAAAAAGGCCGTGTTTCTTCTTTGCTAAAACCTTTTCACCGGCAGAGAGAAACTATGCCATTGGGGATAGGGAACTGCTCGCCCTGAGATTAGCCTTGGAGGAGTGGCGTCACTTGCTGGAAGGAGCGAAACATCCTTTCCAGGTCTATACAGACCATAAGAATCTGACGTACTTACAAATCACTCAGCGTCTGAATCCTCGCCAAGCCCGCTGGTCCTTGTTTTTCTCCCGCTTTCACTTCTCCATCAACTATCTGTCTGGGAGTAAGAATAACAAGGCAGACGCCCTGTCTCGCTCTATGGTTTCTACCCAGGAAGAGATTGACGAACCTCGTCTTATCCTTCCCTCCAGGGTTTTTCATACGCTCTCACCTGTGACGTTAGACCAAATCCCACCGGGCAAGACCTTTGTGCCGCCTGATCGACAGAATCATATACTGTCGTGGGCCCACACCTCAAAGGTGGGTGGGCATTTTGGTATTAGGCTGACACGAGAGTTACTGGAGAGGTGGTATTGGTGGCCACACTTAGCCAGCCACGTCAAGAGATATGTCGGTTCCTGCTACACGTGTGCTCGCAACCGTCCATTACGGCAGAGACCGGCTGGGCTCTTGCATCCTTTACCAGTGCCAGATAGACCATGGGAGGTGGTAGGCATGGACTTTGCTGAGAACCACGATAACTGGTCCTCCCTCCTACCCTGGGCAGAATTTGCCCTTAACAATTCGCTGGCTGAGGCCACTGGGCAGACACCATTCGTACTCAATAATGGGCAACACCCTAGGGTACCGGTACCGTTTCCCGGTGTCCGATCGGTTTTGTCGCCCGGCTCCTGTCTTTTCTCCAGGGGATTTTGTGTGGCTCTCTGCAAAACACGTGAAATTTAGAGTGAGCTCTGTCAAATTTGCTCCTCGCTTCCTGGGTCCTTATGAGGTTCTTCGACAGGTAAATACTGTAGTCTACCAATTGAAGTTAACCTGTCCATCTTAGGATCCATGACAAATTCCATGTTTCACTGCTAAAGCCGGCTATTCTACCTCACGCTCGTGAAGTGCACTCTCCTGCCTCTGATTCCTCTCGCTCTAGCTATGAGGTACGAGCCATAGTTGCTTCTAAGATGGTTAGAGGGCGCAGGTTCTTCTTGATAGATTGGGAGGGCTATGGCCCGGAACATCGCTCTTGGGAGCCTGAGGAGGCTGTCCATGCTCCCGACTTAGTTGCCGATTACCTGCGTCGCCGGGAGGGGGGCCCTTGAGGGGGAGGTACTGTTACAGTTGCTGTGGCTCTGGAGACTATGTCCGGATTTCTTGCTACTGCACATGTGCAAGCGCTGGAGTCTAAGTCCTATATTGGAGCCATTGCACATGTGCGGGTGACATCATCGCTGACACAAGGTCACATGTCTCTGACATCTTCTAAGCTGATTGGCCACTGGTCATGTGCTTGTGACACGTGGTCACATGTCTCTGACACCTTCTATGCCGATTGGTCGCTGGTCATGTGCTTGTGACGCTTTGCTCGGTGATAGGCCAGCGTGACGTCATTGCTGTCATTCTGGCAGCGGATTGGCTCTGGTGTCCTCCTTCTTGGATGAGGCACAGAGTCTATATAAGACCATGACGCACGTCGCCCGGCGCTCAGTCCTCTTGGTTCATGCATGAGGGAAGACGCCCTGTGCACGTACCTCTAGGCATCTCTCTGTCTATGTTAGGTGAGCGCTACCGGCAGGGTAGCGTTCTTATACCTTACAGCTTCGGCTGCAGTCCGTATCTTTACCTTTTAGTGGAGCGGACATAGGCAGGTGCCTGAGGCACATGGTCCGGCTGGGCCTTGTGATTCTACTCGTAGGTGGACGTTGCCGCTAGGGTAACGTTCCTTATACTGCGTCTGGCAGTTGTTCGTATCCTCGCACACTAGGGGAGCGAACAGAGGTAGGAGCTTTGTGCGGCTTATGCTGCTGTCTGTCTCTTTTGCACCACTAGAAGAGCGGACCTAGGCAGGTGCCATATCTAGTGGTTCGTGTCCTCGCACACTAGTGGAGCGAACGCAGGTAGGAGCTTTGTGCGGCTTACGCTGCTGTCCGTCTCCTGGCACCACTAGAGGAATGGACCTAGGTAGGTGCCATTTCACACTCACTGCTTTTGTCTCTGTGATCTTTAACAGAGACCATTCCACACACCCTCCAAGTAAGGGAGGAATTGCTTTATTTTCTAATTATATTCCTCTGTGAGTTTAACACTCTGCACTTGTGCTATTATTTTTTACAGTGGCACACTTATATACCCCTTATCCTCTGCCATAATCTGCAGCAGAGTCTTTGCACGGTGGACCCTGACTGTCTGACATTCCTTTAGGTTTTATTATCAGACAACCCCCCGTAACAGGAGGCACACACTGCCAGCATCATACTGGCACCCCTTTTCTGAGAATACATCCTTAAAACCAGACAAAAAGGAGGCATTACTTTAGTGGAGACAGAAGAGATAATCATATTCAGGCAAATATTTTTGCAGAACTCACTCGATATGACTATCTCTCTGTACTGCCAGTCCACCACCAGATTATGCATAACCAAACAATGAAGGCCCAATATGATGGGAGTGGGGCAACCTTCCAAGAAGAAACATGAAAGTAGCTCCTTATGAAGAGCCCCTATGTGTAGGTCTACATTATGTACCACTTGTGTAAAGCTTTCCTGACCGAGAAGCGCCGAGTCAATAGCGACTATGGGGTTGGACTTAGCCAGAGTATTACAGGAGAGGCCATGGGTCTGTACAAACTGTGATTCCACCATATTGGCTCCTGCCCCACTATCCAAAAGGATAGATATGATCTGTTTTGTTACCTATGACAACCTCAGCAGGTCGAATAAACTGAGACACATTGAGGATAAATATACGCCCAGGTTGAAATGCTCCGCACAATCTGGGGTCAGAAGTTTTCCGATAACTTTTTTTGTTTAGGACGCAATGGACAGGCCCCGATAAAATGCCCCCTAGGACCACAGAAAAAAACACACCCCTGATTTGCGGTGAACCACACGGTGTTCAGAAGGATAGGAAGTCCCCCTAACTGCATGAGTTCCTTAGAACGTATGGGAATGACTTTAGCCTTAGGCATTACTACAGGGGTGGAGTCATAACTGGTCTTTCTCTGAGGCGTCTATCTATACATATGGCCAGAGCCATGGCAGCGTCTATTGTATCCTGTGTTTTGTATAATACCAACGCATTCTTGAGCCTTTCTGACAGACCCTGGCAAAAATTACTCCTAAGAGCCGGGTCATTCCATCTTGTGACAGTGGCCTATCTCCAGAATCCAGACTATCTGCTGGAATTTGTGTATCTGGGACTCAGCAAGGGAAACATGGTCGGGGTCATCATAGTTGAAGCCTAGGGCAGCAAAAACTCATCAACTGACTGAAGCGACAGGGAATCAGTCAGTAGAGAGAATACCCAAGATTGCAGGTCTCCCTGAATGAGGGATATAACAATCCCCACCCGTTGTTCCTCACTCCCGGAAGAGTGTGGCTGGAGCTTAACCCCTTCACGACCGGCCGTTTTTTTTGCTTTCCGTTTTTTTTTTTCGCCATTCTTCTTCTGAGAGACGTAACTTTTTTATTTTTCAGTCAATATGGTCATGTGAGGGCTCATTTTTTGTGAAATGAGCGGTACTTTTAAATGAAACCATAAGTTTTATCATATAGTGTACTGAAAAACAGCAAAAAAATTCCAAATGTAGAAAAATTGCCAAAAAAATGCGATAGCACTATTGTTTTTGAGATATTTTATTCACTGTGTTCACTATATGGTAAAACTGATGTGTAGGTGTGATGTCTCAGGTCAGTGCGAGTTCGTAGACACCAAACATGTGTAGGTTTACTTTTATATAAGGGGCTAAAACAAATCGGAAGTTTGACCTAAAAAAAGTGGCGCTTGTTTTACGCCATATTCCGTGACCCGTAGCGTTCTCATTTTTCGGGATCTATGGCTCAGTGATAGCTTATTTTTTTGTGAGTCGAGCTGCCGTTTTTAACGCTACCATTTTTGCGCAGATGCTACATTTTGATCGTCTGTTATTGAATTTTGCGCAAAAGTTGTGGCAACAAAAAAAGTCATTTTGGCGTTTGGAATTTTTTTGCCGCTGCGCCGTTTACTGATCAGATTAATTGATTTTATATTTTGATAGATCAGGCGTTTCTGAACGTGGCGATACCAAATGTGTGTATATTTTTTATTTTTTTAACCCTTTAGTTCTCAATGGGGCGAAAGGTGGGTGATTTGAAATTTTAGGTTGTTTTTTTTTTTTACATTTTTTAAAACTTTTTTTTTTACTTTTTTTTAAATTTTACTAGTCACCCTAGAGGGCTATAGCGATCAACAATCCGATCACTCTGCCCTATCTGCTGATCACAGCTGCACAGCTGTAAACAGCAGATACACTCACTTTCTGCTTCACTCGGCTCCGGGCGAAGTGAAACTGAAAGTAATTCATCGCAGGTACTGGAGTCATCACATGACCCTGTGCTACCATGACAACTACCGGAAGTCATGTGATCACGTCACGTGACTTCCGTATCGGGCGGTAAGTAAATGTTTACCGCGATCACGATTATAATGGCGCTGTCACATATTGACAGCGCCATTTAAGGGGTTAAATGGCACAAGCAGATAACGATTCTGCTCGTGCCTAGCAGGCACACATCTGAGCTGTGAAAATAAGCCGAGATGTGGGCCGATTGTGGCATGCTGCTGGCGGCAGACTGCGGGCAGTAACATTATGACCGCTAGGACGTAATATTACTGCCCGGGGTCGTTAAGGGGTTAAAGTACAGCTTGCAGGCCTCTCGAAAAACAAAAAACTTATACTGTTCTCCCGATAATCTATCAGGGAGCACCACCCCTATAACTGGTGACCAGTTGCTTGCTGTGATGGTTGCATAAACCTGGATCATAGATCTGTTAGACCAAGGGACCGGTTTTGCATCTGCTTGTCAAGGGCCTCTACCGGATCCATTTAAGGTCCAAGAAAAAAATAAAAGGTGGGCCTGTAATAATGTCACACACGTGACTAGCAGGCTTTACCCCGGTACCAGGTAACCCCGCAGAAGATGTAACAACACACAGGAAACACAGGGGTCACGATACAATGGAGGTCCCTGGAGCTTGGGAGAGGGGTGAGGGGGCACCTCCTGAACTCACCTCAAGCTGATTCCTGAGCTCCCAAGCGTCCCTATACAGAGCTGCAGTATGGCTGATTGACTGCCATATTGAAAAGATGATAGGTCCCCTTTGACCCCTTCACAACCTATAACCTACTGGTACATTATATGTTTAGGTCATGGTAACCTTGGGCTGTCACCATGATGACCCAGCGTTACTGAACTACGGTGTGCTTCACAGACCATCCCGGGTGTATGGTATGTGAGACGAAGTGTCAGGGCTGCTGCTGATCTGACACTTATAACCCACTGCAGTGATAAAGCACTACAGTAGGTTATATCAGTGATCAGATCACTGAAACCTAGTGTCCCATAAATTAAGTAAAAAAAAGTTTTAAAAATTGATAAAAATAACCCTGAAAATACAGAACAAGAGAAAAAATATTTCAATAAATATGTAAATTTATGTAAAAAAAAACTAGACAAATTTGGTATTGTCGCATCCGTAATAACCCGATCTATAAAACTGTCACACTAATTAACCCCTTCAGTGAACACAGTAAAATAAATAAATAAAAAATGTAGCAAAAACGATATTTTATCATACAGCTGGCAAAATAACATACCGCTGAAAACATCATCTTATCCCGCAAAAACAAGCCACTATTCAGCTTCATCAGCAGAAAAATAAAAAAGTTAGCTCTTAGAATATAACAATGGAAAACCATTTCTTCCCTATAAAATAGTTTTTATGGTGTAAAAGTGGCAAAACATAAAAAATATACGGTATATAAATGTGGTATCGCTGTAATCATACCAACCTGAAGAACAAAACTGTCATCACTTTACTGCATGGTGAACGGCATAAAAAACCCCCCAAACAAACCTATTCCTGAGTTGCTGTTTCTTTTCAATTCTGCCCCACAAAAAGTGGAATAGAAAGCGATCAAAACTATTATGTGGCCCAAAATGGTATCAATAAAAACTCCAACTCATACCACAAAAAACAAGCCCACACATGACTCTCTTTTCAGCAGAAAAATAAAAAAGATATAACCTTCAAAATCCGTTGATGCAAAAAACCTTTATTTTGTAAAAAAAACAAAACATTTTTAGTGTGAAAGTAACCAAACCTAAAAAAAGATATAAATCTGGTATCACTGTAATCGTACTGACCTGAAAAATAAAGCCGCCAAATCACTTATACTGCAAGGTGAACAGCGTAAAATAAATAAATAAATAAAGCCAATTCTTCAAGTGCTATTAATTTGTTCATTTTGCCTCTAAAAGATTGCAGTATGGCGCAGCTCATATTTATCCTGTGCTCCATGCTGAGCGCTTCTACCAGGATTACATGTAAGGGTGCGTTCCCACAATCAGAAATAGCAGCATTTTGGATACAGCGTGTTTTCACTGCGTTCAAACTGCTGCGTTCTATGCTACAAGAGGAACAGAGTATATATGGTGCAAAATTATAACAAAGTTTATTAGAATACCTGATTAAAATGATACACAAACAATCAGGGCCATGATTAAAAAGAATTAAAACCACATGGAAGGGTAATGGTTCTATGGGACTCTGAGTGCCTTGAAAAAAACCTGTAGGCCCCCGGACTTTACGGTCAGTGAGGTCCTGGATGGTCCCCTCACTGTGCAGATTTTATCAGGTCTGCTTGACCTAGAGCTCTGTACCCCGTCGGTGCTATAGTTCCGGGAGTACTTCACCGTACTCCACCAGCAACAACACACCTGAGCCCATAGGTCACCGCTACACTCTCCCGTCAGTGCGGTTACGCCCGTCTCCTCTCACTTCCACTTACTCACTGTCTGAACCCTCCTCCCTGGCTGTTGTCTAGTGGACTGGATGGGCTCCACCTCTAGGTGGCCATCCATTGGGTCCAACCCTAGTCTGTCACCAGTCCTTGGGGAAGGGAAAAACAGGGATTATAATGTGTTTTGGTGTTACCGGCACTGGTCTTCTGGGGCCCTGGAGGAAGACCCTGCACCTTTGACAGGATGCAGTACCTTGCAGCTCCTGATGGCTTCAGGGGCACTACATGGTCTCCTGCGGAGAACACTTGCGTCTCCACAGGGGAAGATGCTGCATCCAGGACGTGGACATGTACCCTAAATCTCTGAAAAGCGTGATTCAGACAAAATTGCCAATGGAGAATTCACTGTAATGAGGGAGTCACTTTGACCTCATGTCTCGCCTGTGGTCCGGCGGTGTCCATATTTTTACGCCTTTTTTTAGGCGTGAACAAAAGTGCGGTCATCAACAGTTTTGTTCATCTTTGAAAAGACAGACACCACTGAACAGAGGCCAAATAGAGTCCGGAGCAACTCTGCTGCCTCATTAGAGAATGGATCCGTCATGGGTTTCACCTAAATCACGTATTTTGCAAATGTACATTGAAACCCCCATGCATAGAGAACAAGATAAATGTGAACTGATCCAAAATGTTCTGTACCAAAATCGCCACCAAATAGCATTCAACTCAACCCACAAAATCACCAGTCCCCATTCAGGTCAATCATCAGTTAACGGTACTGGTAGCACAAAGGCTCTCTAAAAACGTTATGGCTCCCCCCTCAAAAAAAGAAATCCAGCAAAATCTGTGCTCCCAAATCTAAATGTGCCCCTCTCTTCTGAGCACTACAATGTGCCTAAACCACAGTTAACATCCACATGTGTGGCATTGTTGTAGTGAGGGTTGTTGCGGTCAGGGGCCAGACCACTGCAAGGGGGTGCTCGGATCCGGGTTCGTTACTGTGACTCTAGTGGTAGCCGGACCCGGGCTCGTGCGGTTGTCTGTCCTCCTCACAACCATAGAAGGGGTATATTTATGTGACGCCCTGGCAAAACCAGGTAGTCACACAGTTTAGGCCCCCGCACAACACCGCTCCCACACAGGGTTAAAGCAGCTGACAAAACCCTAGTCACCCCCTCAGAGAAGGACAGACACACCAGTGGGCGGGACTAGGAGGAAGAAGAACGCTCACCTAGGGGTCTGGAAAGCCCGGGACGGGAAAACAGTCAGTTAAGTCAAGTTGAGTGGAGTGGAGTAGGAGAAGCTGACAGGTGTCAGGGTCGGAGCCCTGACACATTGGCTAGGTGGCAGACGGTGGTCACCGCCAGCAGGAGATGGGAAGACGGCTTGGCAGATCCGAGGTGGACTGGGGCAGGGTTGTAGCCCACCGGTACCGACACCGGAGAACCGACCCGGAAACCGCGCACACAAGGGGGTACTTGGACCCTGAAGCCAGGACCGGCACCGACGGCCTATTTAATTAACCGATTGAGGGCAGGATTCCAGGTCCTGTCCCAACCTAAGTCCCGAAAAGTAGACAACCACCCACAGAGAGGGATAGGGCATCCGCCAGGGCCTGGTAGATCCCACGGGTCAGCATCTGACAGGCACGGCTCCCAACCAGAGGACCAATAGCAGACTAATGCGTTACACACCGGGAAGTCTACACAAGAAAACACAAAGTGCAGAGGCAAGGGGCAGTGACCATCAGCCCGGGTGTGGGACCAGATACACCCGTCTGCGGCAGCTGGCCACCATCACCTTGGTTTACCAAAAGATTTGTATGATTGATTCCACAGTGAGTAACTTTCCCGGCCTGACCGGGTGCGCCGGTCCCTGCCGTTATCATCCCCTGCACATAGACATTGGGCCCCGGGGCATCCATCACTGCCCACGGAGGGGTTAACATCCAGCTGCAAGTCCATCGAACCTGGGACCCTTATAACAGCAGCGGTGGTGCTACATCTCACCACACATCGTGGGTGCCATCACAGACAGTTTTCAACAACCCCTGTACAAATACGTCCCCCTTTTTATTCGAAGTGTCCGCGTGACCCCCGGGTCTGGAAGAGTCCCTCGAGCCATACCGCAGATCTGGATCTGAGCAGCACGGCTGCTGGCACGGGGGCGGCACACCTAAAGGGGAAAAGTTTGTCAGTGACGCCACCCGTGGGTTGCGGTGAGAGTTGGTAGCACCGCCGCTGCCTGGATATGGGACGCCCGGGGCTGATGGAGTGGGGCAGCAGGATGGTATCCCCTCCATGAGTAGGGGAGGTGTTGTCCCGGGGCCCAGGTGTACGGAAAAGTATGCTGCGGAGAGTGTCATGCAGGGCTGGACCGGGCAAGAGTGGTGTAGTCACACTGCCAAAGAAGTTCACACAGAGTCCAGTGGTAAACCAAATTGCCAGTGACCGGTAACCTCCAGCGGGTGTATTCAGGTCCCACACCCTGGTACAGCAAACAGGAGTCCCTTCTTCCTGCACTCAGTGTTTGTGTCTTCAACAGGACAACTCAGCTTGAAACGGGGGAAGTCTACTCCTGGTAACTTTGTATGTTGGGAGCTGTGGCCCACGAAATCTGACCCGTGGGATCTCTGTGGATTCTGGCGGACACCCTATTCCCCGCGTTGGGCTTCCGTTTCACTCTCTGGGCTTGCTAGTGGGACAAGATGTGGAATCTTGTCCCAGGCTGGCTAATTGACAAGGGGCTTGAAACCTTCCTCGCCCTAGGGTCCAGGCACCTCGACTGTGCACGGCCTCCGGACCGGATTCCCGCTGTCGGCACTGGTGGGCTACAACCCTGCCCGGTCCACTTAAGGTCTCCTGCGACCAGATCTCCATCGCCTGTGGCCCTGTCTGCCGTCTGCCACCTAGTCAGTAGTCCGGTAGTCCAGGGGCCCCAACCCCTGACTTCGCTGTCACTCCACACTCCTCTCTCTTCAACCTAACTCCACTAACTGACGTGTTCCCTCCCCTGACACCTCAGGACCCCTAGGTGGGCGCTCCCATCCGCCTGGTCCCGCCCACTGGTGTGTCCCCCTATTGTCATGGGGGGTGACTAGGCTTTGCTGGCTGGTGTTATGTACCTGGGTGTGGGTTTGTGTTGGTATGCTAAGGTGGATGGAGTCCTGCACCTGGACGATCTGTGCAGTCTCTGTGACAACCTGGTTTTGCCAGGGCGTCACAAGGAGAGCCTGCAATATACAGGGTGCAAGTTTACAGGAGAATGTGGTGGGCACAATGTACAGGCACAAAAATGTACTGTGCACAACAAGGGCTAATTTGCAAATTTTAATTCTGCAACATTCACTGTCATTGTGTTTGACGCCATGCATGTTTTCCAAAGGCTAAATTATCACTACACCCATAGATGAATTCCCAGAGGGGTGTAATTTCCAAAATTTGGTAACTTGAGGGGAATTTCTTCTGTTCTGGAATTTAGGGTCTTTGCAAATGGAGTCTGCAAACTATTCTAGGAAAATCTCTGCTTCAAAAATCCAATGGCGCTCCTTTACTCCTGAGGCCTGTGGTCCAGCAAAACAGTACTGTACAGTCATATGTGGGGTATTGCCACGTTCAGGAGAAATTGTATAACAAATTATGGGGTATTTTTAACTATTGCCCTTGTGAAAATTGGAAATTTGGTTTTAAAACATTTTAGTGGTAATTAAGTTTTATTCACCACCCAATAGTATACAATTTTATGACACACCTGTAGTGTCAATATCCTCACTGCTTGAGCAATTAGTCGGAGCTGTCTGATCTTCATTTGTTGAAAATTATGCTCACTGCACCCCTGGATGAATTCAGTGAGGGCTGCAGTTTGTAAAATGGGGTCACTTGCGAGGGGTTTCTTCTCTTCTGGCACCTCAGGGGCTCTGCCAATGTGACATGGCACCCCCACACTATTCCAACTAAATCTGCACTCCAATATGGTGCTCCTTTCCTTCTTCACTTTCTACTAAGCCTCAAAAGTAGTTTTTGACCATATATGCGGTACTGGCAATCACAGGAGACATTGCACAACAAATTTTATGGTTCATTATCTCCCATTACCCTAGTGACTTTGACAAATTTGGCGTTAATGCAACATTTTTGAAGTTAAAAATGTATTTTTTCATTTTCAAAGCTCAACATGATGAAATTCTGTGAAGCCCCTGGGGGTTCCAGGTGCTTGCCAACCATCTAGATAAATTCCTTGAGGGGTCTACTTTCCACTGTTTAGCCACATCAGGGGCTCTACAAATGCCACATGGTGTCCGCTAATGATTCCAGCCAATTTTGCAGTCAAATGGCGCTCCTTCCCTTCCGAGTCCTGCCATGCGCCCAAACCATTGATTTCCACCACATATGAGATATCAGCGTACTCAGGAGAAATTGTACAATAAATATTATGTTGTATTTTTTCCTGATACCCCTGTGAAAAAAAGATATCTGATTGATGTAACAATTTTGTGATAAAAATGTATTTTTTTATTTTCATGGCTCAACTTTATAAACTTCTGTGAAGCTCTCGGGGGTTCAAAGTGCTCACCAAACATTTAGATAAATTCCTTGAGAGGTCTAGTTACCAAAATGAGGTCACTTGTGGGGGAGCTCCACTTTTTAGGCACCTCATCGTGTCGCCAAACGCGACATGGCGTCTGCTAATGATTCCAGCTAATTTTGCTTTCAAAAATTCAAATAGCGCTCCTTCCCTTCTGAGCCCTGCCATTCACCCAAACAATTGATTTCCACCACGATTACCACCATACTCAGGAGAAATTGCACAATAAGTTTTATGGTGCATTTTTTCCTTATACCTTTGTGAAACAAAATGACTTGGTTGAAGTAACAAGTTTGTGATAACAATGTATTTTTTTATTTTCATGGCTCAACGTTATAAACTTCTCTGTAGCCCTCGGGGATTGATGGTGCTCACTAAACAGATATATTCCTTGGGGGTCTAGTTTCCAAAATGGAATCACTTGCAGGGGAGCTCTACTGTTTAGGCACCTCAGGGGGTATCCAAATGCTACATGGCGTCTGCTAATGATTCAGCTAACTTTGCTTTTAAAAATTCAAAAGTCGCTTCTCCTCTTCCAAGCCCTGCTGTGTACTCAAACAATTGATTTCCACCACATATCGGCATACTCAGGACAAATTGCACAATAAATTTGATGGTGCATTCTTTCCTGATACCCTTGTAAAAATGCATTTTATGGCTAAAGTAATATTTTTGTGTAAAAAGTAAAATTGTCATTTTTTCTTTCTACATTGCTCTGGTTCCTGTGAAGCACCAAAAGGGTTAATAAACTTCTTGGATGTGGTTTTGAGCACTGTGAAGTGTGCAGTTTTTAGCATGTGTCACCTTTGAGTATTTTCTAAACATAGGCTTCTGAAAGTCACTTGAAATGTGATGTGGTCCCCCCAAAAAAGCTTTTGTTTTGTTTTGTTGGAAAAATTAGAAATTGCTGATAAATTTTGAACCCTTCTAACTTCATAACAAAAAAATTACAATGTTTCAAAAATTGTGCTGATGTAAAGTAGACATGTGGAAAATGTTATTTAAGAACTATTTTGTGTGATATAGCTCTCGGATTTATGGGCATAAAATTTCAAAGTTTAAAATTGCAAAATTTTGCTAAATTTCCGATATTTTCACAAATAAAGGCACAAAAAAAATTGGCCTAAATTTACAACTATCATAAAGTAAAATATGTCACGAAAAAGTGTAAGAATCCCTGGGATCCGTTGAAGCGGTCCAGAATTATAACCTGTCAAAGTGACACTGGTTAGAATTGTAAAAAATGGCCTGGTCAGAAATGTGTTTTCAGGCCCAGTGGTGAATGGGTTAAAGTGGGTGTTAGGAGTATAGTTACCAAGAGTGACTACATTTACAATATTCACAATTAATTACTAAAATTCCTCACCACTACTACAATATGTGAGAAATAAAACAAGATCAGTCTAAATTATACCTAGCACTATAACTGTCTCATCTTTACATACAGATAAATTATTACTCACTCGGCTTCCTGAGCATAATATCACGATTACTATATATACTACTATGCGTAAAAGCTGGCATATTACATTGTCCATGATTAGTGAGTAATAGTAATGGGCGAATTCACAGATATATCCAGGTTTGCCGGGACTAACCGGTTTTAAAAAAAATCGGCTGACCTGTAGTCAGGTTACCTGAGGTCACATGTGAAGGACCATGGGAACCTCAGCTATGACCGCAAATAACCTGAGTGACATCCACTCATCCCTGATGCTCAGTCTCTGCCTGAAGCTTACAGTGGGTGGTCATGGCCGCACGCAATGCCTTCAGATGTAGCAGAGCTGGAATTGTTGAGGGACCTCATTTGGATTACATACGACCTGGGTGTTTTGGGGGTTAATAAATTGGTGAAAGAGGGTGTTTTTTGTATTTCTGTTCAAATAAAGGATTTTTTTCGGTGTTTTTGTGCATTTCTTTTCAAATTAGTAATGGGGAGTCTCATAGATGCCTTTTATTACTAATCTAGGACTTAGTGGCAGCGGTGACTGCAAACAATCACATACACCAGGCCTTCCGGTGGGAGGGGAAAGCAGTGAGCGGCCTGGAAGCAGTTACAACCATGCGGGAGACTTGGTAAGTATAGCGCGCTTGCTTTATTTTTATTTTTCCTTTTTTTCTATTTCCTGAGTTGCCAGACCCCAATCATTAGCTGGAGGTCCCTGATAACTCCGTGCCTGGGCCCGGCACTCGGATACTTTTGAAACCGGATTTTTACAGTCCAGGTCTGCCCATCACTAGTGAGGAGTCCTAGAACTTCACAGCATGTTGTGCGAAAAAGAATAAAGAAAAAAAATCATTCTGAAGTAATTACTATTAGGAAGATTTTTATGAAGGCTCAATGTCTCCTTATGATTAAATTATAAATAGGAATTTACAAGCAAGCAGAGACATAATCCCCAACATGACCACATAGAATAACAGTACATATTTGGAGCTGTGAATAACATTAGAGTAGAACATGAGTGGATATTTATAGTCAAATATTTGGGATGCTTCAAAAATATAGTCCCTTGCAGCAGATGATGCCTCATTACATCATCGGGCTAATTTGGCCAAGAGTGCTATCTATAGAATATATTAAGATCAGAATCTTTCCGTGCCTCTTGGAAAAGGAGCATAAAATCTGTGTACAACATGCAACTGTGAATATGACAAATATTTGCTTATCTTGCTTTTTAGTTATGTTGTTTTTTTTCCAACCAGGATTCTTTGAACTTTTGAGATTCCTCAAGGGACGGCAAAATCATTTTGGCCTGCCTAAAGATGCTTGAAAAGGGAGCAAGAAAAGAAGTTAAAAAAATGTCACCTACAATTTACCAATTTACAATATAGATTAATTTCGCCCTTGATGATCGGCATGCAGTTTAGATATTTTTTTTTATGATTATAAAAATCAAAGTGCAAGTTTAATTTTGTATTTGTGATTATGAAAATATCTGATGTAGCCTTATAAGTTTGCACAAAAAGGAAAGAGTAAATGTAGAAAAATATAATTTGCACCTCTAATATTTATGTAAATTTTTACTACACGGTCACAAAAATGAAAACATTTATAAAAATATAAAGCACAAAATGGTGTGTATTATCACAAGCCCCTGCTTTTGGTTTTAGACAAACAGGTTGTCTATATGAAGTTACAATAACATCTGTCCTTCCAAATTGTCTTTAGTGATTAAATACAAAACATAAAGGAAGAAATCACTTCCAATGATCAAATAAAGGCTATATTTAAAGAACAATATCTGCCGAAAAGTAATAATCTGTAAACAAACAGACTGTATATCCTTGGAGAGGACGCATCAGCAAGGAGTCCTTACTCATATTGCTGTATTTACAGATTTATCAGAGATAAGACAAGCAAAGCAACCAACAAATTGTCTCGGACTAATTTAATCAGCAGTATCACTCTCTATACCATGCTAGTTTTACATTCTTTCTTGTCATCATTACTATATATATTTTAAAAATCAAGTTTTATTCTGCATTCACATGCACATGTCCAGAGATGCAGGTTGTATATAAATCTGCAAGGAGTGACAGTTCATATTCTGTTAATTATCCAAAGAGATGTTCGGATCGATTTTCACGAATGAGAGAAAATACGCTTGTGCAACCCTGGCCTTACAATGGATGGTTTAGATCAAAGCATATTTATGTGAGGGAATGGCCCAGTCACATAAATCTCATTGAGAATCTGCGACAAGGCTTGAAAATTGCTGTTCATGGACGCTCTCCTTCCAATCATAAAGCTGGTAGAGACATATAAGTGCATCTCAATAAATTAGAATATCATCAAAAAGTTAATTTATTTCAGTAATTCAATACAAACAGGGAAACGCATACACACGTGGTCAAAATTCATGGTACCCCTCGATTAATGAAAGAAAAACCCACAATGATCACAGAAATAACTTGAATATGACAAAAGTAATAATTAATAAAAAAAATCTATGAAAATGAACAAATGAAATACAGACAAGGTTTTTCAACCATGCTTACACAGAATTTTTAAAAAATAAAACTCATGACATAGCCTGGGCAGAAATGATGGTACCCCTGAAAATAATGTGACAAAAGGGACATATTAAATCAAAGTGTGTCCACTAATTAGCATCACAGGTGTCTACAATCTTGTAATCAGTCAATGGACCTGTATATAGGGCTACAGATACTCACTGCGCTGTTTTGTGACATGGTGTGTACCACACTCAACATGGACCAGAGGAAGCAAAGGAAATAGTTGTCTCAGGAGATTAGAAAGAGAATTATAAACAAGCATGTTAAATGTAAAGGTTATAAGACCATCTTCAAGCAGCTTGATGTTCCTGTGACTAGAGTTGCACGTATTATTCAGACATTTAAGATCCATGGGACTGTAGTACACCTCCCTGGACGTATCCGCAGGAGGAAAATTGATGACAAATCAACAAGACGGATAATACGAATGGTAACAAAAGAGCCCAGAAAAACATCTAAAGATATTAAAGATGAATTTGAAGCTCAAGGAACACCAGTGTCAGATCGCACCATCTGTCGTTGTTTGAGCCAAAGTGGACTTCATTGGAGATGACCAAGGAGGACACCATTGTTGAAAAACAAATCATAAAGAAGCCAGACTGGAATTTGACAAACTACATGTTGACACGCCACAAAGCTCCTGGGAGAATGTCCTATGAACAGATAAGATAAAAATGAAACTTTTTGGCAAAGCACATCAACTATATGTTCACAGATAGAAAAATAAAGCATATCAAGAAAAGAACACTGTCCCTACTGTGAAGCATGGAAGACGCTCTGTTATGTTCTGGGGCCGCTTTGCTGCATGTGGCTCAGGGTGGCTTGAATCTGTGCAGGGTACAATGAAATCTCAAGACTATCAAGGGATTCTAGAGAGAAATGTGCTACCCAGTGTCAGAAAGCTTGGTCTTAGTTGCAGGTCATAGGTCTTGCAACAGGATAATGACCCAAAACACACAGCTAAAACACCCAAGAATGGCTAAGAGGAAAACATTGGACTATTCTGAAGTGGCCTTCTATGAGTCCTGACCTAAATCCTATTGAGCATCTTTGGAAGGAGCTGAAACATGCAGTCTGGAAAAGGCAACCTTCAAACACGAGAAAACTGGAGCAGTTTACTCTTGAGGAGTTGTCCAAAATACCTGTCGAGAGGTGCAGAAGTCTCATTGACAGCTACAGGAATTGTTTGATTGCAGTGATTGCCTCAAAAGGTTGTGCAACAAAATATTAAGTTAAGGAAAGTGTGGCGCCCCTGTGGTTAGGCACTACAGGGGAATACAGCACCTTAACATTAAGGTGCAGTGCCCTTTGCTCACAGGTGAAAGAGAGAGGAAATGCAGAGTCTTATATTAGATTGAGTAACATTGACTCAGCAGCCCCTACCTTCATATTCCTGGGACTGGTTATATAGTAGGTCCATAGGGGGGTGGAGCCTAGCTGAGCGTGAGACGCGACGTGATTGACAGGACGACTGAGTGACAGTCAGTTAACAGTCAGTCAGTAAAGAGTGACAAGAAGAGATGAGAGTAAATTGATGACTGAAAGAAGGGCTAGAAATAACATAGACCTGACGTCCTGAGCGATGGTACCCCAAAAGAAAAGAAAGACACAGGAAAAGGGGGTAACCCAGATGGAAAGGGGACGGTTTAGGTCTGGCGAGAGCCGGATGAAGAGTTCAGGTCGACATTAGACACAGAGTGATCTATTTCAAGTGTTTATTTTTGTTAATGTTGATGATTATGGCTTACAGCCAATTAAAACCCAAAAGTCATTATCTCAGAAAATTAGAATATTATATGAGACCAACTGAAAAATGATTTTAAAATCAGAAATATTGGCGCCTACTGAAATGTCTGTACAGTAAATGCATCAATACTTGGTCGGGGCTCCTTTTGCATGAATTACTGCATCAATGCGGCGTGGCATGGAGGTGATCAGCCTGTGGCACTGCTGAGGTGTCATGGAAGCCCAGGTTGCTTTGACAGCAGCCTTCAGCTCATCTGCATTGTTGAGTCTGTTGTCTCTCATCTTCCTCTTGACAATACCCCATAGATTCTCTAAGGGGTTTAGGTCAGGCGAGTTTGCTGGCCAATCAAGCACAGCGATACTGTGGTTATTAAACCAGGTTACTTTTGGCAGTGTGGACAGGTGCCAAGTCCTGCTGGAAAATGATATTTCCATCTCCAAAAACCTTGTTGGCAGATGGAAGCATGAAGTGCTTTAAATTTCCTGGTAGACGGCTAAGCTGACTTTGGTCTTAATAAAACACAGTTGACCTATACCAGCAGATGACATGGCTCCCCAAACCATCACTGATTGTGGAAACTTCACACTAGACCTCAAGCAGCTTGGATTGTGGCCTCTCCACTCTTCCGCCAGACTCTGGGGCCTTGATTTCCAAATTAAATGCACTTTCATCTGAAAACAACACCTTGGACCACTGAGCAACAGTCCAGTTCTTTTTCTCCTTGGCCCAGGTAAGACGCTTCTGGCGTTGTCTATTGGTCATGAGTAGCTTGACACAAGGAATGTGACAGTTGTAGCCCATGTCTTGGATACGTCTGTGTGTGGTGGCTCTAAAACACTGACTCCAGCAGCAGTCCACTCCTTGTGAATCTCCCCTAAATTTTTGAATTTTTCTTAACAATGCTTTCAAAGCTGTGGTTATCCCGGTTGCTTATGCACCTTTTTCTATAAACATTTTACTTCCACTCAACTTTCCATTACTATGCTTCTATACAGCACTATGTGAACAGCTAGCTTCTTTAACAATGACCTTTTGTGGCTTACACCCCTTGTGGAATGTGTCAATGACTGCCTTCTGGACATCTGTCATGTCAGCAGTCTTCCTCTTGATTGTGTAGCCTACTGAACCAGACTAAGGGACCATTTTAAATGCTTAGGAAGCCTTTGCAGGCGTTTTGTGGTAATTATTCTAATTTTCTGAGATAATGACTTTGGGGTTTTCATTGACTTTAATCCATAATGATCAACATTAACAGAAATAAACACTTGGAATAGATCACTCTGTGTGTAATGACTCTATATAATATATGTGTTTCCCTTTTTGTGTTGAATTACTTAAATAAATTAACTTTTTGATGATATTCTAATTTATTGAGATGCACTTGTACTCCAAAAGACTTGTAGCAGTAAATACAGTGAAAGGTGATTCTTACAAAGTATTACCTCACGGGGGCTGAATACAAATGTACACCACAATTTTCAGCTTTATATTTTTTAAATATTTAGAAAACCATGTATCATTTCCTTTATACTTCACAAACACTTGCTACTTAGTGTTGGTATATGACATAAAATCCCAATAAAACACATTTAGTGCATAACCACCATTTTAATTTTTATTTCATAAATAAATAGTACACCTGGAAATAAGCAACTTTCTAATATCTCTTATCAGACAAATTTACCAGCTTTCCCATTACTCAGATACAAGATTGCAGTTGCTACTGATAAGACTCGGGAGGAGGGAGGCGCTAAAGGCAGATGGAGGAACTAGAGGCAGATGGAGGAACTAAAGGCAGATGGAGGAACTAAAGGCAGATGGAGGAACTAAAGGCAGATGGAGGAGCTAAAGGCAGATGGAAGAACTAGAGGCAGATGGAGGAACTAGAGGCAGATGGAGGATCTAGAGGCAGATGGAGGAGCTAAAGGCAGATGGAGGAGCTAGAGGCAGATGGAGGAACTAGAGGCAGATGGAGGAGCTAAAGGCAGATGGAGGAACTAGAGGCAGATGGAGGAGCTAGAGGCAGATGGAGGAACTAGAGGCAGATGGAGGAGCTAAAGGCAGATGGAGGAACTAGAGGCAGATGGAGGAACTAGAGGCAGATGGAGGAGCTAAAGGTAGATGGAGGAGCTAGAGGCAGATGGAAGAACTAGAGGCAGATGGAGGAACTAGAGGCAGATGGAGGAGCTAAAGGCAGATGGAGGAGCTAGAGGCAGATGGAGGAACTAGAGGCAGATGGAGGAGCTAAAGGCAGATGGAGGAACTAGAGACAGATGGAGGAGCTAAAGGCAGATGGAGGAACTAGAGGCAGATGGAGGAACTAGAGACAGAGCTCCGCCCCTACTCCCTCTTCCATCTACATAGAATCTCGTCAGCACCATCTGTAATCTCCTATCTCAGTAATGGGAAAGTCTTCAGTGAATACAGATTTGACCTCATAATTGCGAATTTTGATAATGGCTGATCAATTCTGGCAGATAAAAATGCAACTTTGCCTGATAAGAAATATTACAACTTTGCTTATTTTCATGTGCACTATTGATTTTTTAAATAAAATGAATACGATGGTTACTCTTTAAGTTTGTGGGTGTATTCCATCAGGACATACCTGTTCTTAGTACATCTCGAATAAGAGAGTTTATTACCTGGCACCTTATTCTATGTATAAAGATCTGCACTATGGAGTGCTTTATTGCTTAGGATATGTTCACACATTGTTTTTAAAGCATAAGACACCTCAGGAAAATATCAGGGATATTTTCCCTGTAGCATCTTTTTTGAAGTATATTTGGATGTCTTTTGTGATGACTTTGCCAGAGATGTTTTTTTATTTTTTGTTCCATATACAGTCATGGCCAAAAGTGCTGACACCCTTAAAATGAAGCATTTGTCCTCCTAGAAAAATATTACAATTACACGCTTTGTTACACGTATATTTATTTCCTTTATGTTTATTGGAACAACACAAAAAGACCTGAGAAAAAAAAGGCAAATTGAACAGTATTTCACGCAAAACTCCAAAACTGGGCAAGAAATAATTGTTGGCACCCTCAACTTAATATTTGTAAGCACACCCTCTGAAATAAATAGCTGCTATCAATTGCTTCCTATAGCCATCAACAAGCTTCCTACACCTCTTAACTGGAATTGTGGACCACTTTTCTTTTGCAAACTGTTCCAGGTCTCTCATATTTGAAGGCGGCTTCTAACAACAGCGATTTTAACATCTCTCCACAAGTGTTTAATGGGATTTAGATCCGGAACCATTGTTGGCCACTTCGGAACACTACAGCGCTTTTTTTCCATCTCTTTTAGGGTGCTTCTTGAAGTATGTTTGAGGTCATTATCCTGCTAGAATACCCATGACCTAGGACCAAAACCATATTTTTTATAATGGGCACTAAATTGCAACCCGAAATACTTTGGTACTTTTCAGATTTCACAATGCCTTGTACACAGCCAAGGTACCCAGTGTAAAGGCAGCAAAACAACCCCAAAACATCTTTGAACCTCCATCATATTTGACTGTAGGTACTGTGTTATTTTCTTTGTAGGCCTCATTCTGTTTTCAGCAAACAGTAGAATGATGTGATTTACCAAAAAGCTCTAACTTGGTCTTATCTGTCCACAAAACACTTTGCCAGAAGGATTTTGGCTTACTCACGTACCTTTTGAAAAAACTGCACTCTAACTTTTTTATGTCTCTGAGCCACCAATGAGGTCCTTGTGGGTCTCTTTCCATAGTGTTTCATTTTATTCAAATGTTGATGAATAGTTCGCGCTCACAGTGATGCATTTTAAGACTGCAGAAAAGCTTGAATTTCTTTGGAACTTGATTGGGGCTGCTTATCCACCATCTGGACTATCCTGTGTTGCAACTTTTCATTAATTTTTCTCTGCTATCAACATCCAGGGAGATTAGCTACAGTTATCATGGGTTGTAAATGTCTTGATTATGTTGCACACTGTGGACAAAGAAACATCAAGATCTCTGGAGATTTACTTGTAACCTTCAGATTGTTAAAGTTGTTCAACAATTTTGGTTCTCAAGTTCCCAAAGAGTTCTCTTCTCCTCTTTCATGTCCTCATGCTTAGTATCGCAACCCCAGACACATAATGCAAAGATCGAGTCAACCTCTCCCCTTTTAATCTGGTTTCAGGCTGGATTTTAATATTGCCCACACATGTTATTTGCCACAGATGAGTTTGAACAAGTATTACATGCTTGAAACAAAGTTGTTTACCCACGATTTTGGAAAAGTGTCAACAATTTTGTTAGTCACATTTTTGAAGTTTTGTGGGAAATCATGTTCAATTTTCCTATTTTCTCAGTTTTTCTGTATTGTTCCAATACACACAAAGGAAATAAACATGTGTATGAAAAAAATGTGCAATTTCTGGGAGAAATACTTAATTTTCTTGAACAATTTTAAGCGTGCCAACACCTTTTCCCATGACTGGAAACATAATGGTGGATTCCAAGTAGAAGCTGCCAGAAAGTAGGACCAGTCACTTCTTTTAAACCAGGGGTGCACATTTTTTTTTCTGTTCAAGCGCCACACTGTCATAATGAACAAATCTGAAGGTCCGCAAAATGTTTTCAACTGGTACTTGCATGAAAACATCAGCAGAACCACTGGCAGTACATTAATACATCAGCAGAACAAAGTTTTGAGTATTTGTAAAGGACGTGAAGAGTTTTGTGCTTTAGAAAATCAGAGTGAAGACACCCAAACTTACACTGAGTTTTTGGAGCAAAAACTGAACCAAATCCGCTTCAAAATCTTAACTCTAAGTTTCAGGGTTTTTTAGTTTTAATGTGAATCACCTTATGGAGTGCTACATGATCAGAACAACCATAAGTACATGAATGCAGCACCAGAATCACCGTCAGTACATGAATGCAGAGACATAAGCACTGTCAGTACATCAATACAGCACCAGAAGCACCATCAGTAAATTAATACATCACCAGAATCACC
Source organism: Anomaloglossus baeobatrachus (assembly GCF_048569485.1). Taxonomy (NCBI): domain Eukaryota; kingdom Metazoa; phylum Chordata; class Amphibia; order Anura; family Aromobatidae; genus Anomaloglossus; species Anomaloglossus baeobatrachus. The sequence goes on along the minus strand of NC_134360.1, from coordinate 160,672,720 downwards.
GTAAGTACATGAATACAACAACAGAACCACTGTCAGTAGAGGAATACATCACTAAGTCTAGTACAGTGATCAATTGCAGCTTCTTGTCAGCTACATACAGATGTGAACCTGAACATTCCTTTATGTCTTTGAAGAGGTTGTTTGGTTTTGAATAAAAAGTCTGCAGTCACTCTATGTGACTGCAGACTTGTGAATTCTCTCAGCCCATGCCCTGCGGTCTGTAAGAATTGGTTGATATCTGTCCCAGAAACACTAGTTGGGTTCTGGATGAGAGTATGCATATTGCATACTTGACCTCCGTTACTGGTGCAGACATGGACAAATCACTGACGAGTCACATAGAGTGACTCAGACCCAGCCATGACCCATTTTTAATGTCCTGGCAGAGGAAAGGAGGTTGTCACTCAGGATTTTATGGTACATGACTCCATTCATTGTCCTAGTGATGTGGAGAAGTAGTCCTGTGCCCTTAACAGAGAAACACCCACAAAATATAATGTTTCCACATCAAAGCTTGACAGTGGGGATGGTGTTCGGCAGCATTTCTCTTCCTCCAAACACGATGAGTTGAGTTAAGGCCAAAGATCTAAATTTTTGTCTCATCTGACCACAGCACCTTCTCCCAATCTCTCCTAGAATCATCCATGTGTTCATTGGAAAACTTCAGACAGGCATGCACATGTGCATTCTTGAGCAGTGGGACTTTGCAGGCGCTGCAGGATTTGAAGCCATTACGGTGTAATGTTACCAATGGTTTTCTTGTCCCAGCTGCCTTGAGATCATTAACAAGTCCCCCCTGTGCTGTTTTAGGCTGATCTCTCACATTCTTCATGATCCTGGATACCTCACGAGGTGAGATTTTGCATGGAGCCCCAGATCAATGTCAATTGACACTCATTTTGTATTTCTTCCATTTTCTTACTATTGCACCAACAGTTGTCTCCTCCTCACCCAGCATCTTACTTATGGTTTTCTAGGCCATTCCAGCCTTGTGCAGGTCTAGGATCTTGTCCCTGACATCCCTAGAAAGCTCTTTGGTCTTGCCCAAGTTGTAGAGGTTAGAGTCTGACTTATTAATTGAGTCTGTGGACAGGAGTCTTTTATACAAGTGACAATTTAAGACAGCTGTCTTTAATGCAAGCAACAAGTTGATTATAAGTGTCTAAGTAGTCTGTAGGAGCCAGAACTCTTAATGGATTGTTCACTGTTAAAATTAACCTACCCTTAAAATTATAGACTGTTCATGTCTTTGTCAGTGGGCAAATTTACAAAATCAGCAAATGATCAAATAATTATTTCCTTCACTGTAGATCATCCAAGGAGGTGGGATTGTCACAAATAGCTAGCTCATCCTTAATTCTCCCGTTCAGAAGGCTGCTACCAGTGCCTCGTTAATACAACTGAGTTTCGAGGACAGAGTACGGAAACGGACAGCATACTGTAAGTCTACCCTGGTGCAATCTGTGGAGGGATGATGCTGCGGAGGTGAGAAAAAGTTTGTAAAATGCCTCCTGGAATGTTTGCAGGTTTGAGACTATAAGATTCCCTCTTTCTCAAAAAGAATTGAGCCATGTATGAGCCTCTCCTTCAAAATGGGAGATGATGAAGGTCACCTTGGTCCAATCCGAGAAGAATTGGGGAGCGAACAATGCAAAGTGCAGTAACCACTACTAGTTAATGAAGCCTCGAAATAACATAGGATCACCATTAAACTGCGGTGGAGAAAACAGATGCAATCCAGCTCCTGGAGATTGGGTAGGTAGCAGGCTTCACATTTATAGCATGCTGGAAAGGAGCAGGTAGAGTGGCAGGTGTAAGAGCATTCAGACGGGTGTTCACTGACAGCAAGAAGGTCAAAATCTTATCCTGTTGCTCTCATCAGTGGGTCATCTCTTGATACTGCACTGCGACCGAAGGGGAACTGGAGTCGGCAGGGTACATGGCTTAAGCAAACTGTCAAACTGGTGGGTGCGGAGCCACTGGGCAGAAAGACGCAGCGATCACAGCAAAAGGCACTAGGCGGCTGGGGTGATGAGAGTGTCAGTGTCCTTACAGGGTGTAGAGCAGGGACACTGTTCTATAAATAAAATATCTCCTATGATGTACCTCTGAATAAATTACCCTTCACTGTGCACTGTGCACAAAACATGTCTTGCACAATGCCCCTCTCTATGATATCCCTCTACATTGCCCCTTTCTATAACAATTCCCCCACACTGAACCTCTCCATAATATCCCCTCAAACTGAACTACTCCATAATAGCACCACCTGCACCTCTCCATAATGTCTCCCCCACATTGCCCTTCTTCATAATATCCCCACACTGTGCCTCTCCATAATAATCCCTCACACAACGCGTAACTGTAATATCACAGCCCCACACAGTAATATCCCCCACACTGCCTCTCTCGGTACTATCACCCTGCACTGCCCTTCTCCATAACATCCCCCCACACTGCCCCTCTGCGTAATGCCACCCCCACATAGCTTCTCTCCATAACATTCCCTGAACAAACTGCCCTTCTCCATGATATCACTCCACACAGCTCTTCTCCATAATGTTCCTACAATGCTCATGGGATGAGCAAGGGGTTATTGGATTCACTTGGCTAAGGTACCGATCTCTGGCCTGAAGAAGCGAACTAGAATGGCAATAGACACACACATTGGTAGGTAGCCGACACGGGATCAATGGTACCTCAGCAGCTGGCGCCTTGGACGCAAACATGGATCTTGTAGGAGCAGCCGGTGGGGATAATTGCAGCATCAGAAGCAGATCTTGTAGGAGCGACAGGCGTGGATAGTTGCAGCAGCGGATATTTTAGGAGCGGCCGGTGTGGGTAGTTGCAACAGACTTGATTTCCACTGAAACAGAGACAGAAATTAACAACAAAATAAAGCACAGTAACAGCAGTGGCAGCACAAGAGACCTGAGAACTAGCAATGTATGGAACTCATTGCCCAGGCAACTCCCTTAAGGGAAAGGTGCCTTAATTATCTGCTGCCTTTCAACCAAGCTGAGAGCCATTTCCAGGTCAGGGCTTACTGGCCCTTTAAGAAAAGGGACATGGCCCCACACATCCTAATGGCACTCCTGAGAGGGCTGTGCAGCATATGCAGGCAATGGGAAAAAGCAGAAGGAACCAGGGACAGAGCGGACACTGCTAGGTGGCTGGGAAGGTGAGACTGTTGATGTCCCTGCTGGGGGAGGGGGCAGTACAGCACAGGGATACCAGTAAGGGCATTAAAGTTTCCACCACACTGCCCTTCTCTGTAATGTCCACCACACACTGTTCCTCTCTGTAATATCCCTCCCCACACTACTCCTCTCTGCAATGTGCCACACACACCTGCCCCTCTCCATAATGTCCTCCACCTACCTTGCTTTTCTTCATAATGTAACCCCATGCTGCTCTTCTCCATAATATCCCCCCACACTTCCCCTCCCATTAATAAACTAACCAAACTTCCCATCTCCGTGATGTCCCCATACAACCTGCCCCTCTACATAATGTCCCCAAACACCCTGTTCCTTTGCCGACACACATTCCTTCTCAATTCCCTGTCCTCCTCATTGTCCCATAAGTTACCCTCAAAGTAACACCAGCCCACTGTCTACTACAATAGATAATTTATTGTCAGTTCTTTCATGGAGCACTTATTGTTTTTATCTGTGTCTTTGCCTCTTCTACGCTGTAATGTAGGCAACAGCAGCAGTGTAATGAGGTCCCAGAATGATGACCTCATCATGCTGCTGCACGTCCAGGCTGGGGATGACAAGCGCTGCTGTGCCCATCCCAGCGCCACAGTGTTTAAAGGGGTGCTTCACCCATTTTTTTTATTTTCTGTATGAGTTCTACTTACCATTCTAGGCATTTTCTCCATTGGCTTCTGTTTCCATTTCTGGCACTGAGCGGCGCTATCCTGCACGCTCAGTGCCTGTCACATGACCCCCTGGAGCTGTGGCCGCCAGTATCCTCTGACGTCCCGGCAAGTTCCGGGCTCTCAAACTTGACGGGTACGTCAGAGGAGGCTGGCACCACTCAGATTGAGTGACAGGGCTGTGGGCGGTGACTACCGCACGGCACAGCCCAGCATCGAGGGGAGGAGCCGGAGGACGTCAGTGTGGAGCCGGCTAAGCTTCCTGCAGATGGTGAGGCACGGGGCGCCAATGTGCAGTACAGGGGGGGTTCTTCAGCTGAAATCCCCCCCTGCACGTAGGTATCTGATCACACTATCCACCCGCCCGTTCTGCTGCGATGTCAGGAGAGCGGGCGGTGTCGGGCAGTGTTATCACGTGCTCCTCCCAGCAGCACTGCAGGACGCAGCAAGACTCTGACAGGCATGTCACCGCTGTGCTCTTCAACCTGTCCTGCTGCATGGGACCAACTGTCTGCACTCTGTCACCTGCACCACAAGTCACAGAGTGGAGATAGTTGGTGACAGAGCACCTCTTCCCCCCCTCTCTTCTTTCCCCACTCTCTTCTCTCCCCCCACTCTTTTCCCCCTCCCCTCTTCCCCCCCTCTCCTCTCCACCGTCTTTTCCCTCTCTCCTGTCCCCCCTCTTTTCCCTCTCGCTCTCTCTTTTCCCTCTCGCTCTCTTTTCCCTCTCGCTCGTTCTCTTTTCCCTCTCTTTACCCCCTCTCCTTCTCCCCCCCCTCGCTCGCTCTCTTTTCCCGCTCTCTTTTCCCGCTCTCTTTTCCCGCTCTTTTCTCCCCCCCCTCGCTCTCTTCTCCCCCCCTCGCTCTCTTCTCCCCCCTCGCTCTCTTCTCCCCCCCTCGCTCTCTTCTCCCCCCTCTCGCTCTCTTCTCCCCCCCTCGCTCTCTCCCCCCCCTCGCTCTCTTCTCCCCCACCCTTGCTCTCTTCTCCCCCCCTCGCTCTCTTCTCCCCCCCCTCGCTCTCTTCTCCCCCCTCACTCTTTCCCCCCCCCCTCACTCTCTCCCCCCCCTCGTTCTCTTCTCCCCTCCCTCGCTCTCTTCTCCCCCCCTCGCTCTCTTCTCCCCCCTCGCTCTCTTCTCCCCCCCTCGCTCTCTTCTCCCCCCTCGCTCTCTTTTCCTCCCCCCTCGCTCTCTTTTCCTCCCCCCTCGCTCTCTTTTCCTCCCCCCTTGCTCTCTTTTCCTCCCCCCTCGCTCTCTTTTCCTCCCCCCCTCGCTCTCTTTTCCTCCCCCCCTCGCTCTCTTTTCCTCCTCCCCCTCGCTCTCTTTTCCTCCCCCCCTCGCTCTCTTTTCCTCCCCCCCTCGCTCTCTTTTCCTCCCCCCTCGCTCTCTTTTCCTCCCCCTCTCTCCTGGCATGGTCAGTACAGAAATCTCTCCATTGTGGAGGGGTGAGAGGGAGTAATAAACATGGACTCCCTACTATGTCTGTGTATTTATTTCTAATAAAGTATTTTTCTCTGTGTGGTGTCTTTTTTTTTTTATTTAAACCCTTTATTGGAGATTCTTAATGGCCAGGTCAAACTTGGCCTGACATTAAGAATCTCGGGCTTTTACATAATCTTTTGGCATGTCGCCAGGTGGGATCCTGGTTTTGCGAAGCAGTCAAGATGATATACACAGAACCCAAATCCAGACTATCTATAAATAATACATTCTCTGAGCCATTTGAGGTACAGAGGGGAACGAGGCAGGGGTGTCCCTTGTCACCTTTATTGTTTAATTTGGCTCTGGACCCAATGTTGAGGACCCTACATAATTTAGCAATATTTCAGGGCATGAGAGTCGGTGGGACAACAATTAAACTTTTGGCTTTTGCCGATGATATTTTATTGTTTAATGCCAATCCCTCTCAAGCGATTCCAGAGATAATGAACACATTGAATAATTTTGGAAAGGCCTCAGGCTTCAGGGTAAATTACAAAAAAACTGGGGCATTGGCAATGTACAAATCGGGTAAAATTGATAACAACTTATTTCCCTTCCAGTGGTGTACCAGGTCCATTAAATATTTGGGGATTCATCTCCCAGCAAACCCCTTGTTACTATATCAAATTAATTATAAGCCTCTTATAAATTCATTAATACATCTACTCCAATCTTGGAAACATCTGAAAATATCCTTTTCGGGCCGATGTCACTTAATTAAAATGGTAGCATTCCCCAAAATAATGTTCTTATTTCAGACTCTCCCGTTGCTTCTACGCAAATCAGATATTAAGCTACTAAATTCATCCTTTGGAAAATTCATTTGGGGGCACAAGGGGCGTACTAGGATCAGCTTAATCAAGCTTCAATTACCAAAAGGGGCAGGGGGCATAAATCTTCCAGATCTGGGCAGATATAATCTAGCAGCAAATTTGAAATATGTGGTGGACTGGGTGCGAGGAGTATCTCACTTTGCCAATGTACAATTGGAACAACAGCTATGTTCACAAGTCTCGTTAACAGCATTGCTGCATTTAGGGAACGAGGAAATACCGAGTGAGGTTAGGGATCATCCAACACTATGGCATACTATACAAACGTGGAGGAAGGTGAGGAAACTTGGTAAAATTAACACTTCAAGTTCCCCATTTCAACCGTTTATTGGAAATCCGAGATTCCTCCAGGGTCGCCCTCCGAGGATTTATGAAACATTGTCAATGCAGGGTTGTGCTTATGCTGCAGATCTAATGGAGCCTGATTGGTCGTTGCTTTCTTACGAGAAGGCGGCACACCGATTTCCAGCTTTTGTGGGTCAGCCTTTTCTTTTTCTTCAGGCGCGTAGCTTGGCACAAAAATATCTTGTTGACAAGCCAAAGGGAGATCTTGGAGGAAGTGTGGATAACTTTCTTAGGAGGGCAAGAAGCCAGGCGTCCTCGACTAGTCAGGTTTATTCAATGATGCGTACAGTTTGGACATGGGAGGGTAAAACAACAGGTCCAGCAAAATGGAAGGTAGACATGCCAGAGTTCGAGGTAAAGGATTTTTTACAAGCCACACTGTTGCAACGTAAATTTCTGTCGTCCAGTAGCTACACAGATATGGCCTTGATGATTCTACATAGAGCATATATTACTCCAAAAATTCAATCAAAAATGGACACAAATGCCTTATACTCTTGTTCTAAATGTGGCATAAGAGACACTGACCTGTTTCACCACTTATGGGACTGTGTTCAGATACAGGGAGTATGGAGAGGCATTCATTCAGTCTTACAAAACACATACAATATTCAGTTTGCTCTGACACCACAGTGGGCAATTTTTAACATGTTGGAGGAGGCTCAACAAAGTCTTCCGAGAGGTACCAGGGCAATGTTAACTATTTGGGCCTCGGCCACTAGGAAAAGTATCCTACATCTCTGGGTAGATCCTGAAGCACCCTCTCTAGCGTTTATCCAAACAAAACTAATGTTCATATTCAAAGTGGACTGGCTGGATGCACTGTCGAATAAGGAGAAGTTGACTAAGCGTTTCTTTGAAACATGGTCTTTATTTATACCTAACTTGGCTACAGTGCTTAAGGATAGACTTAAATCTCAGTTTGGACAGACTTCTTGGTACCTTCTTGAACTGCTCAATGGACACATACCAATTACATAAGTTACCATTTTACGTTGCTTCTGGTCGCACGCAGAGCAGGGGGAGGGGTGGGCGGGACTGTTTTGATTATAATGTCCTCAATGAAATGCTCTTTGTATAAAAGCAGATTGTAAAAGAAATTCGGTTAAAATTCAATAAAAAGATGTTTAAAAAAAAAAAAAAAAAAGAATCTCGGGCTTTATACCAGCTGGTAAAACATAGCTGGTATTAACCCCTTATTACCCAGCGTGCCACCTGCCACCAGGGCCACTGGAAGAGTTGAATACAGCGCCAGAAGATGGCGCTTCTATGAAAGCGCCATTTTCTGGGGCGGCTGTGGACTGCAATTCGCAGCGGGGGCCCCAGAAAGTTTGGGCACCCTGCACTGCGGATTCCAATCCCCAGCTGCCTAGTTGTACCTGGCTGGACTCAAAAATTCAGCGAAGCTCACGTCATTTTTTTTTTTTAAATTATTTCATGAAATTCATGAAATAAAAAAAAAAAGGGCTCTATATTTTTGGTTCCCAGCCGGGTACAAATAGGCAGCTGGGGGTTGGGGGCAGCTCCGTAGCTGCCTGCTGTACCTGGCTAGCATACAAAAATATGGCGAAGCCCACGTCATTTTTTTAAAAACGTTTTCAGGCAAAAACCTTTATAAAAAAAAAATGCTTCCCTGGATTTCTATTGCCAGTGAAAGTAACACCAAGCAGCGGGGGTTAGCAGCCAGTAGCTGCTTGGGTTACCCTTAGCGATAGAAAATGCAGCGGGAGCCCACAAACAATGTGATTATTTTTTTTTTTTAAAAAAAAAAAATCGACATGGGCTTCGCCCATCGAGCACCAGAGCATTTTACTGCTCATTCATCCCAAGTAATCAGATGACTCCAGTGTCGGCCGATTACTTGTTCTGTGTCCCCCTGCATCCATCGCAGTGTGTACAGGCTGTGAGGTCACCTGAGTTCAGTCCAGCACTGGAGTCAGCTGATCTGAACTCAGCTGAACTCCAGCCCGCACACGCTGTGATGGATGCAGGGGGACACAAAACAAGTAAGGTCTAAGCCACACGGCGAGAAAAACAGTGCGAGTGAAGTGCGATAAAACATCGCATTCCACTCGGGCCAATATTAGCCTGTGTGTCAGCACACATGAGCGATTATTTTCTCAGCCCTAATTGGACCGAGAAAACATTCGCAGCATGCTGCAATTGTAATGAAAGACTCTCTCTTTTACCCATTCAAGTGTATGTGGTGAGAGAAAAATCGCACTGCACTTGCGGTACATCGGTGGGCTATGGAGGAGATAGGGAGAGAAATCCCTCCCACCCCTCCTCAGTGCTGGCCCACCCCTCGAGTCCTGGACCGCCACCCGCAGCTGAGGTCTGCTCGCACAGTCGGACCTCAGTCGCAGGGACACACGCATGACACTCAGCTTTGCTGTACTGAGCGTGAGCTGAGTGTCATGTGAGGGAATCGCAGTAATCCCCGTGTGGCCCCAGCCTAATCGGCCGACACTTGAGTCAGCTGATCTGAACTCAGCTGAACTCCTGTACATACAGCCCGCACACACAGCCCGCACACGGTCACATGTGATCGGAAGCAGGCAGTGACTGCTGTTAAGGCTGCATTCACATGACCATTCCGTTTTTGCGGGCCGCAAAAAAACGGTCCTTTTTTTTCACGGATGCATCCGTGTGGCATCCGTGTGACATTTGCGTGCCTTCCGTTTTTTTTGCGGACCGCAAAAAATGGAAGCAGCAAGAAAGATAAATAGATGAGTAGATATAGAGATGGATAGATAGATATAGAGATAGAGGGATGAATGAATGAATGGAGGGATGGATAGATAGATAGATAGATAGATACATGGATAGATAGATAGATAGATAGATAGATGAGAAAGACATATATAATGTCCCACCCCCCTGCATATTCTAAGCTGGCACCCTTTTGTGACTTTCATGTGGCACTAAGGTGCTTAGTCTTGTATTTAGCCAAAAAATAAATAAATAATAAAAAAAAGACATGCGGTCCCCCTATCTTTTGTAGGCAGCTAGGGTAAAGCAAACGGCTGCAGCCTGCAAACCACAGCTGGCAGCTTCACCTTGGCTGGTAATCCAAAACAGAGGGCACCCCATGCTGTTATTTTAAATAAATAATTTAAAACAAAAAACACGGGGTCCCCCGAAATTGGATCACCAGACAAGGTAAAGCGGACAGCTGTGGTCTGGTATTCTCAGACTAGGGAGGTTCACCGTTATTGGACTCTCCCCAGCCTAAAAATAGCAGGCTGCAGCCGCCCCAGAAGTAGCGCATCCATTAGATGTGCCAGTCCTGGTGCTTTTCCCAGCTCATCCTGTTGCCCTGGTGCGGTGGCAAACGGGGTAATATATGTGGTTAATACCAGATGTGTAATGTCATCTGGCATCAAGCCCTGGGGTTAGTGATGTCAGGCGTGTATCAGATACCCGACATCACCAACCCAGGCAGTAATAAAAAAAAAAAAAGACAACAAACACATTTTTATTTGGAAAAACACTCCCCAACACATTCCCTCTTTCACCAATTTATTAGAAAGAAAAACAAATCCAGGTCTGGTGTAATACAAGGGGGTCCCACGACGATCCATACCATAGTCAATGTCCCAGTCAATGAAGAACAGAATATTCCCTATTTGCTGGGAGAGCCGTGCAGTGACCTGATCTAACATCAATAGGTCAGCCCAGGTCACTGCAGGACATGACGAGTGCTGCTATCAGGAGGTTAGCGAGGTATATTACCTGCCATGATCGCTGAACTCCTGACAGCAGCGCTATCACCGAGTTCAATGACCGCCGCCTTCACAAACCAAGTATCGCGAGCGGCCCGTGACGTCACCACTAGTCACAGTCTCGGGTCGACAGTGAGAGGTGATGTGACAAGCGACGGGCATAGAAGGCAGTGACGACCGCTGACGTCAGAAGGGCAGGACTTCACCGTAGGTAATGAACTTACTAACCTCCTGACGGTAGCGTTTGTCATCCCCGCGGCTGCTGACACTGCAGTGCGGGCCGCTGCTGACACTGCTGAGCGGGCAGCCGCAGGGCTGGGGCTGGAGCGGGACACTGACTGCACGGGCACCCAACGGAAGTCACATGGAAGTGCTTCCGTGTTGCTTCCGGGAATTTTGCGGACCCATTGACTTGTATTGAGTCACGGTTCGTTATTATGGAACAGAATAGGACATGTTCTATAATAACGGAGCGGACATACGGCATCCGATGTGTTTATTTTTTTGTAGGATCGGATGCACATGGAAGTGCTACCGTGTGCCATCCGATCCTACACAAAAGACATTGAAAAGATGGTCCTGTCCGTGGGGCCGCAAAAAAAACAGGAACTGACCAGGACAAACGGAACGGTCATGTGAATGAGCCCACCTGCAGCCATTGCAGCGTGTGCGGGCTGTGAGATCAGGAGTCAGCTGACTCCAGCGCCGGCCGATAAATTCTGTGTCCCGCTGCAGAAGGATCCGGTAAAATAACGGTTGCATGCGCTGCACATTTAATCCACAGGATCCGGTCATATGCGGTTTGCGGATGATACTGACAACACACAGACTAGGCAAGAGGGAAAAAAGCAATCTCATCACCCAGTCACTTATTTTCCCCCAATTATTTTTTTCACATGTTGCGCCAGCTAATAATCATAATTTCTGTACACACGCACACACACTCACACACACACACACTCACACACACACACTCACACACACACACACACACACACAGACACACACTTTCTTCCCCTGGTTGTGTAGAGCTGGCAGCTGCTGCTGTCTCTGTGATTTCTCTCAGTGCATCCACACAGGGAAGAGGCAGGGAGGAGGCTTTGGGTGGAGAGGAGAGTGGGGGTGTTAGACACAGTGGGTGTGTTAGATAAGCTAGACACCGCCCTAGAGCCACAAAGAATTCTGGGACTTGTAGGAACTGAACCCAGGAAGTTAGAAGAGAGATTAACCCCATCAGAGCTGGAGCCAGCAATGAGGATGTGCTGCTAGAGCACAATAAAAGGTAATTTTACTGAAAAAACATAATAGATGTGTTGAGGGGCACATATTAGCAAGATTTATCAGAAAAAAAAAATCAGTTTTGGTAACTGGACAACTTCTTTAACTGTATTCGTGTCTGAAAGACATGACTATAGTTTAATATAAGACGATGAGAACCAGAGCCGCCAGATTCTCAGCTGAAGGCACAAATCCTTAGGTGGGCCGCATGTGGCTTATGGACAATATGCTCTGTAGCCTGTTTTAGACTCTTCATGGGTTTGAAATCCTGAAGCAGCTAAAGGAAGTTACAAAAATGAGAACATATGTACAGCAAATTGTTTTGACATTGCAACGCATGTTTTCATCCTTTTCTTGCCATTATTTTAGTGCTTTTTCAGACAGGTTCCAGGTGGAATGTGACTGAAAAAGATATTGTGTGCACAATCACATATTATTATTGTTATTATTTATTATTATAGCGCCATTTATTCCATGTCGGTTTACATGTGACAAGAGGCATACATAATAAAGACAAGTACAATAATCATGAACAACACAAGTCACAGAGAGGTACAGGAGGAGAGAGGACCCTGAATGTGAGCGCTCACAGTCTGACACAGTGTCTGACTGCTTACAATCACAGACTCTGTCTGTGGCTCTAGATTGGTGTAAAAATAAAATAAACAACTAAAAAAAATTGGCGTAGGGTTCCCCCATATTATGATGCCCATTACAGATAGAGCTGAAAAAACAATGTATCGGGAAAGAAGCAAAGGGAGGGCACAGCTAACCTCTGGGATCACCCCTGGCAAAAAAACATAACATGTATAGAGCAAGGAAAAGAGAGACAAATAAATTAGGGATCGACCAGGCACAATATGAAAAAAGTAACAAGCATTTTTTATTAGTGTTTGCACAAAGCACAACCAGACATGGAAATTAAGTTGGAAATGAACTCACACAGGACTTAGAGCTTGAAATAGCAATCTAATGTTACCAAAGTAAACAAACTGAGCTCTCAGACCCCATAAGTCAGTTCATAACAATGAATCAAACAAAGAACATTGCTTTGCAAAATGCATAAAGAGATTATCACTAGGAGTCCAGAGGAACAAAGTAAAATATCTCCCCAATGTGGGTAAGTGCGCAAGGATATCACTCCTAATAGAGAAAACCCCAATCAGTATTTAATGCTCCTGGTGGTCCAAGCCCCATGCGTATCGTCACGTAGTGACTTCCTCAAGGGCAAGATAAAGAAGTGAGAAGTTCAGTGCAAGGCAGCTATTTAAACCTATATTGATAGAGAGACGCTCATCACCTAAGCAGTAGTAGTACCTCACCTGTGTGTTAATAATTAGGCAGCACGTTACTCACCTACATTACAGATAAAGCATCCGGCTATAGGCTGCAACCTCCAGCCGTGCGCTTATCTTGGCTATGTATCAAAATATGAGTAATCGCATGCTGCTTTTTTAAATTATATAAAAAAATAATTTAAAAAAACGGCCTTAGGTACCCCCAATTTTGATACCCAGCCATGATAAAGCCTGACAGCTTGGGCTGGTATTCTCAGGTTGGGAAGACCCATGCTTATTGGGCCCCCCAGCTTAAAAATAGCCTCCTGCATCCATTAGACGTGACAATTCCGGAACTTTACCCGGCTCTTCCCAATTGCCCTGGTGCAGTGGCAATTTAGGATAATAAGGGGTTAATGACAGCTCACAGCTGCCAATAAGCCCTAGATTAGTAATGGGAGGCACCCATAACTAATCTGTAAGTGAAAAGAATTAAACACAAACACTGAAAAAATCCTTTATTTGAAAGAAAACACAAACATTTTTTTTACCCTCTTTCACCTTTTTGTTTACTTCCAAAACACCCAGGTCACATGTAATGCACACAAGGTCCCAAGACGATTCCAGCTCTGCTAGATCTGAAGTGACAGCACGGCAATAGAAAATAACTGCCCACTGTGAGCTTCAGGCATCAGATGAGCCGCACAATGAGTGGTGACGTCACTCAGGTGACATCGGTCAGAGCTGGAGGTTCCCATAGCCACCCACCAGTGATTGCAGGTAACCTGACCTCGGGTGTCCTCATTGAACTGAGTGACATATCCTATACCCAAACACGATTGCACAGATAATAAATGAAGGAAATTCCAGACAGATGCTACTCTCTCTATGAGAGTCCTGGTGCTACTTTCCACTATACATGATGCAATAACTCTTAGAGCACAATGATCCCAAGGAAAACCTGAAGAATTTTCCTAACTGCTAAAACCTCTATTCTCGTGTTCACTGTTATTGCAACATTGAAGAATAATGCAGAATGTAATGTTTGTTGGAAAAATAACACCGCACACCATTATTGAAACTTCATCCCAACTGGGAAGCATGGTGGAAGGAGTATCATGGCTTGGGGCTGCTTGCCTGCCTCAGAGATTGAACAGATTCTGATATATTAAGACAATGTTGCATTAAACATTTTACAATATTCAATAGCAAAACATAATGGCAGCAGTCTATGACATTAACATAATACCCAGGCTGGTGACTTTGCATTCTCCTGCTCCTCTTCCCCAGCATTGTTGCTTCCCTCACCTGTCCAGGCGTTCTGCTGCTGTGGATCCTTCACCATCCCATGCTGCAGCTCCACAGAGCATCCGTACTACTAGCAGGCTCCCAACACCTGCCCATAGGGCAGCCCCCAAGCAACGCCCCTTTCTTAAAGGGCCAGCGTCCTTCTAATCTGAAAGTACCTCCCAGGACAGCTGGGAGGACATAAGTATTTAAGGTAACTCTGGCATTTGAGAAGTTGCATGGACAATGAGTTACATCTACAATCATTGTTGTAGTCAGGTTCACTAGCACTGTGATGCTGCTGTTTTAGTTGTGCTAGTTTTATTGCTCAAATCTGCCTGTATTACAAAGTGCTGCTTCTATTATATCTACCTGCTGCTGCTGTGAGCTGCCACCTCGGCCGCCTTCCACAATACCTGCTGCCACTAAGTATCGTCACCAGCTGCTGCTGTCCATCCATCCCTCCATCCATCCATCCTGGACAGATCCTCTATACCTGCTGCTGTTTTCATCTACCACCAGTGACTGCTACTCTTGTACCCCTGGGGCTAGCCGACGCAATTCCAGTTTCCCGAGTAGCACCTGGACCAATTTCTGCAGTGTAACTCCTCCACCATTAGGGGCTCTGGAGAAAACCAGGCTAAAATCCGTAGTCAATCCCCTACGGGTTCCTGTGTGTTGCGCCCCAGTTGGTTTACTAAAATCCTTGGTCGCTCAGAAAGCATAACAATTAACTTAAATAGACATTTGGCGATGCAACAAGACAATGACCCAAAGCATATAAGTAAATCAATTAAAGAGTGGTTGAAAAAAGATGGTTTTGGTTTTTGAATAGGCAGTCCTGGCCTCTGTTTCATCAAGATGCTGTGGTTTAACCTGAAGAGAGCTGTGCATGCAATGCAACGCATCCCAGAAATTTTGATGAGCTGAAGATTGTACACATCTTATTTACAGCTAAAGGAAACTTTGATGGAAGTGATTAGTAAAGGAAAATCTATATTTTATTAATTATGAACGTTCATTTATTTTTCCCCCTGCACTGTGGATGTTTCATCAACACGCTCAAATATAGACATGAGCAGTAAACTATTATTATGTAATCAGACTTTTTAGATTGGGTTTGTCAATAATTGTCGCCCAGATAACAATCAGACCATATTTTTATAATAATCAATTAAACAATATAAGTGCAAAATGTGTAACTTACTATTAGTTGTGTATGTATTTGAGAAGACTAGCCTTGATTAATTTTTTTGTAAGCAAATTATTCTCTTTTTTTAGGGGGGGGACCGGATACAGATGCTATTTTTCAAAATGTCCTTAACCTAATACACATTATATAATATATTATATTTAATATACTATACAAAATTTACATACAGTGTTATTTTGACAACGGCTACACTTACCCACTTATACCGTTGTTATTACAGAGCACAAAGTTAAAGATGGTACAGAAAGGGTTGTGACCTTTTCTTCTTTTTCTCTTAGTGCTTCTCCATCTCCACTGTACCCAGCAGCAGTCACCGTTCCCACCTACAATAACTGCAGTAGGAAGTATTCTTTGACAGGTCACTGTATGGTTCCTCCTCTTTGCATCTGTGGAGAAAGCACAGTGAGTGATGTGAGACTGCTAAAGGTTCAGAAAGAAAGGATCCTTTGGTCATGTTGTCAGTCACCTACACAGCAGGATTTGCTCTCAACTTTTATGTGGCTGTCAAAATTAACTTTTGGCTCTACTGTCATTCACCTCAACAACAAGAACTACTTTCAGATGTGATGAGCAATGGAAAAAGTTCACTAAAAGACAAGTACTGTAGATCGTATATTGAAAACTCTGGAAGATGATTTCAAGCATATATATGCAGTATTTGTGGAAAGTGGCCCATGAAAGGTTAAACATCTATCACAGATAGTCAAGCTTGGCATGGTTTAACACCTAAAGCAAAAACTGAAGAAATGGGCTGGCACATTTGTTGGGATAAGTGCCATGTATAGGTGCACATTCACACTGTGGCCATTAATAGACAAAGCTTAGATTAAAAACTAAATGAGCAAATACTCTGCAGTAAGTAAATAACAAGTAGTGATGAGCGTATAATAAAATATTTAGGTTCAGATTATTAGTGCTGAATATTTTGTAATATTTGTGTATTCATACCGAATAATGAATCTAATGCAAATCAATGGAAAACTCAAATATTTTCTGGAGGATCTTCGAAGTAGGTCCGGGAGGGCTGTAAAATGCTGCAATGGATAAAAAAGTGCTGAAACTGAATGGTAACAGCATGGGGAAGATGCCTTGATGCAACTTAGACTCACAGCTTGTAGCTGCAAATAATGTTGCCAGAGTATTACAGGGATTAAAGCAGCACAATTACCCTAAAGGGGGCTTTACACGCTGCGACATCGCTAATGCGGAGTCGTTGGGGTCACGGAATTTGTGACGCACATCCGGCCGCATTAGCGATGTTGCTGCGTGTGACACCAATGAGCGATTTTGCATCGTTGCAAAAACGTGCAAAATCGCTCATCGGTAACATGGGGGTCCATTCTCGATTATCGTTACTGTAGCAGTAACGATGTAGTTCGTCGCTCCTGCGGCAGCACACATCGCTATGTGTGACGCCGCAGGAACGAGGAACCTCTCCTTACCTGCCTCCCGGCCGCTGTGAGGAAGGAAAGAGGTGGGCGGGATGTTCCGGCCACTCATCTCCGCCCCTCCGCTTCTATTGGGCGGCCGCTCAGTGACGTCGCTGTGACGCCGCACGGACTGCCCCCTTAGAAAGGAGGCGGTTCGCCGGTCACAGTGACGTCGCCGGGCAGGTAAGTATGTGTGACGGGTTTGGGCGATGTTGTGCGGCACGGGCAGCGATTTGCCCGTGTCGCACAACAGATGGGGGCGGGTACCCACGCTAGCGATATCGGGACCGATATCGCAGCGTGTAAAGTAGCCTTTAGGCGTCTTTCATACATCAGTATTTAGCATCATTGAATAAAGGAAAGAAAAAAGAAGAGGACAACGGGGCGCCAAATCTAAGTGTAGATGTGTGTAAACACAGATTGTAATGATCGTACGAATTTTACACTCACCGTGCAGATTTCTTCTGTTTTCGCTAGTAGGATCCGTGTAGTGGATCAACTCTCTTATTAATCCTCCAGTATGCGGCACGAATCCTCGGGAAAAACAATGAGAGTCCTGAACAGGTACTCCCACGTGGGTAATGGAGTGAAGACAAAATCCCTTTCGGCGCTTCCGGAGGATAAATGGAATATCAGTGCAAGTTTGCAAAAACTTCAAGAACAAGGGTTTATTAAGGGTTCAATAAAAAAACGGACAATTACGGACAACACGTTTCAGCTAACAAAAGCCTTGATCAGGTGTAGTCTACATTGTTAATAAGGAAAATGTTGGTGTTTAAAATATGCGGTGATATAAAACACATAATAAATTAATCAGATTAAAAACACTTTTTTTTTTTTTTCTCTTTTTTCTCTCTCCTTTCCCCCTTTTGCTCTCTCCCTTTCCTTCCCTTTTCCTTTAGAGAATAGTTTAAAATTCATGCACTTATATAAAAATCACTTCCAGATATATTGCACTTTATAAATAAGTCTCATATTTATTATGTGTTTTATATCACCGCATATTTTAAACACCAACATTTTTCTTATTAACAATTAGAATTTTTATTCTTTTTCATTCATAAATTGTATCATTCATGCATAGCAGCAATATTTGCTTGCCCCTACACATGATCCATAAAAGGATTTCAGCACAAGAACCACCATTTACCTCTTGAGGTTGAGTGATAATCTAATTGGAAGTACACACCCATGTTCCTCATACCCGCCTACATCATACATATAGACAGATCAGTCTATAAATTAGATTTTCTTAATACCAGCAATGTAGACTACACCTGATGAAGGCTTTTGTTAGCTGAAACGCGTTGTCCATAATTGTCCGTTTTTTTATTGAACCCTTAATAAACCCTTGTTCTTGAAGTTTTTGCAAACTTGCACTGATATTCCATTTATCCTCCGGAAGCGCCGAAAGGGATTTTGTCTTCACTCTATTTAGCATCATTGTTTCATCAGTATTTGGATGCCAAAAGCAGGAGTGTCTCCAAAACACAGAACAGGTGTCAGTCTTTCAATTAAAGTTCTCTGCAAATTCCACTCCTGGTTTTAGCACGTCAAAATAGTGACGTGTGAAAGAGGCCTTCCAGAGTTTTCCACCATTGTCACACTGCTTCAGGGTCTGATCATTAACTGTTATGAATGTTCCCTGCTTCCACCGCCCACACTCTGTTACAGTGTTTGTAATTGGTTTCAATCCTGCTTCCCCCGCCTCACACTAGCTGTCTGGGTTAGGAAGTGGAGTATAAAAATAAATAAATAATTGGAAAAACTGCCTTAGGGTCCCTTGTATTTTGATATCCAGCGCAGATAAAGCAGAAAGCTGGAGGTTCAAGCTCCCAGCTGGGTGTGTTATCTTGATTGAGTATTAAAATATGAGGGATCCACGCATTTTTTTTTTAAATTATTTAAATAAATAATTTAAAAAAATGTTGTCGCCCTCATTTTTGACACCCAGCAAAGATAAAACAGACAGCTGGTGGCTAGTATTCTTACGCTGGGAAGGTCCATGGTTATTGGGCCCTCCTCAGCCTAAAAATAGCAGCCAGCAGCAATCACAGAAATGCCACATCCATTAGATGTGCCAATCCTGGTGCTTACCGGGCTTATCCCAATTGCCGTAGTGCAGTGTGTGACATATCAACCGACTGTATAACAAAGGGCCGGTATGTTTTGCAGAAGCATGGGTGAAGTTGGCTGGGACCTGTGGTTCCACAGGATTGCATTACATGCAGAGCCATGGAAGGGTGTATGATGCTGATTACACAGTCCTTACCACCTGTGGGTGTGGCTCCAGGGGTTAAAGCAATCCTGTCTCTGAACCTAGGTGGAGTGTGTCTAGGGCAGTCTAGATAGAGACTGGCTCCAGACTTCCAGTGTGTGTGTACTGGAAACAAGTGAGAGCAGAGCCAGGAGCTCTGGGTGTATCAGCCTGTGTGGAGGCTGAACACAAGGCTCTGAAATTGAGTCTGAGGTGAGTGCAGCCAAGCCAGGCCAGGGCTGTAGGGCCGAATCTCTCCAGGAGGAGAGACAGACAGGGGTCTGCAGAGGGGTCCTGGGTGCTGGAAGGAACCTTGGCTAGAGTTGTACGCTGGCAGGAGCCAGACAGTGGGGAAGTTGCTAAAACTTCCATTATGGACTTATTGTTTATGTTTGAGGGCAGTTTATGCTGAGTGTTTTTAAATAAACTGCCGGAATTTCTAAGAAGAGACTGTGTACGTGTGTTGCTGAAGCTACCTCACACCGCTGCAAGCGAGTGGAACCCCCACGTTGCAGGGCGCAATGTTACATATGGTGGAGAATGCGGGCATGCGGTCTGGTTGCTAGGGGAAACGCAGCCTGGTTGCTAAGGGCAACGGCCTAGGACATATTGCTGTGGATCGGCGGGTCCACGAAAATCGTGTCGGCGAACTCAAGCAGCTGGCGGTGGATTGGCGGGTCCACGAAAATTTTGTCTGCGCACTCAAGCAGCTGGCGGTGGATCGGCGGGTCCACGAACAGGGACAGCGTGCTCCAGCTGCTGGCGGTGAATCAGTGGGTCTGCAGGGTTTTGTGCTGCAGTGGCGAGAGACCAGTGACTGGAGGTTCCAGGCCAGCCGGAATTGCGAGGCCCTGCTTGGTGAGCAGTGATACACCACAAGCTGGAGATCCTGGTTGTACGGGCGGTACAACCCGGAAAGGTTAGTGGTTCCCTAACCCCCCCTGTCTTTGACCACCGGGTATTACCCATTGGAGCGCCCCTCCTGTTCCTCTTCTCGTTGCAGCATGGAGGTGCTCCTGAACCAGCTGCTGCAGAGCCAGCAGCACCAACAGCATGTGCCAGGAGGTCCAGTGACAGCAGTGGGGGCTGAATGCCAAAAAGAGGGAATGGTCCCTGTGGACGTTGTGGAGGAGCTGTACCAGTTCCTGGTCCGGGGACAGCAGGAGCTGTCAGTGTGTAGCGATGTCGCAGCCATGGATCAGTTTGAGCGTTCCCTTCGGGGCCCAGTATGGACAATAGGTGCCAAGGGAGATAAGGGCGAACAGTGTGAACTGGGGGCTAAGGACATTGCATGGAAACCCCAAAAGGGGGCGGAGTCCCAAAAAGGGGTGGTTGCCCAAAAGAAGGCAGAGTCCCAAAAAGGGGTGGTTGCCCAAAAGGGGGCGGAGTCCCAAAAAGGGGTGGTTGTCCAAAAGGGGGCGGAGTCCCAAAAAGGGGTGGTTGCCCAAAAGGGGGTGGAGTCCCAAAAGGGGTGGTTGCCCAAAAGGGGGTGGAGTCCCAAAAGGGGTGGTTGCCCAAAAGGGGCGGAGTCCCAAAAAGGGGTGGTTGCCCAAAAGGGGGAGGAGCATTCACAAGCCGAACAGGTGGACTATAGTAAGGGGTAATGGGATTCGCCTTACCTATGTCCTACCTGCAGTTTAGGCTATCCATCCGATGTGAAGCGACAGAAGTGCTCCGTGGACTTGAATGGGCGACGTGTGTCTGGTCTGTTAGACCCGGGGAGCCGGCTGACCTTAGTGAGACCCATGCCCAATCTTCATTTTATGGAAGGTAGGACAATAGAAGGAAGCTGTGTGCATGGGACCACTAAAGAATATCCTCTGGCCAGAGTGATGATTCAGACGCCCGACCGTATGGGGCGCCCAGACGTGGGTGTGGTTCGGGATTTGATCTATCCCGTTATCATAGGACAGGACTTTGAGTTGTTTAAGGACTTATGGAAGACAGAGGCCGGGACCGATTACACCGGAATGAGTTGGCCCCCGCCTAAGACAGCCTGTTTACCGTATGAGGTTAAAAGGGGTCCTTGTTGTGCAGTTATGTGTGGTAAGGAGGAGATAGCACCTCCTACAATTGACTGTCCTAAGTTAGGGGTGACCAAAGAAAATGATGGACGGACCCAAGTTAGTGACATGACGTCTCCAAAGGGAAGTGACAGTCTGACCACTAAAACCCAAGTAGTTTCAGGGGAGGAGACTGACACCTGGTTAAGCGGGGACGTGTTAGTCCAGGACACCAGGGGGAGTGATGATGACTCCAGTAAAGACACTGACTCTAGAAAGGGGACAAATGAGTACAGTGAGGTACAGATGAGCGAGAAGGGTAAAACATCCTCTCGACGCCGAAGACGTAATAAGCGCCGAGAGGGGGCACAGTATATGCCGTCTGAGGATGCAGAGAAAGTGACATGCCTGGTTAATGAAGACATGGTGCCAGTAACAACTGCTACGGTAGAGTCAGACGGTGATATCCTACAAGAGAAAGAGGAATCAGAAACTGACCTGACACATTGTGACGTCAGAAATCAGCAGGCTGCAATTGCAGGGAAGGAGCCCACCAAGTCCGTAATGGTGGTGGTCTCTATGATTTCCAAGTGTGAAGCTGATTGTCTGTCAAGTGAGAGTGGTATAGGAAATGGAATCCTAGAGAGTGAGGGAGGAGGAATAATCCACAACAGTCACGGTGAGCAGACTGATGAACTACCTGGTGCTGGGGAGGATGACAGCGAATTCAGCCCCAAATCTCTAAAAGGAACAGAGTGCCATGTTGAAGGGTGTGACACCCAGGCTGAGGGTGACACGGCAGAGACCCCAGAGGAAGTTGAAGGTAATGCAGTGAAAACCCAAGAAACAGCTGGCGCTGAAGTGAAGAGAGCCTCTGAGGAGGTGAAGTCTGGACCAGAGGTCTCATCCAGGACTGAGAGCTTGCCTGACCTGCTTGGTAAAACCAAGATGGAGGATATAGAGAAGGTCGTGGGTAAGAAGAGTAAGAAACCCAAAGGTTCTGAAGATGAGGCGGGTACACTGGCAAGTGGTGACGTGCTGCCAGAGAAACTGATAAATCGGGACAAGAGTGGTCCGTGCGATGAAGCCATGGAGAAGGAGCCGACCCCAGAGTTGAAAGCTGAATTCTCTCCCGCTTCTGAGCAAGCTGACGAGCCACCTATCTGTGAGGCGGCTGAAGGTGAAGCAGCTGAGACCCAAAAGAGGGGTGACTATGACAAAGTTGCACCCCATGGAAAGGCCGGAGGTGTACAGGTGAAAGATGCCTCGGAAATATTGTGTCGTAGACCAGAGAGGTCCGCAGGTGAAGACTCATTCAAGAGGATGAGCAACGGCTATCTGAAACACGAAACACTTCTTAGCCAGGCTACTGAGAGTCGAGTAAGGGAGTTGGAGAAAGAAGTGGCTGAGCTCCGAAGTCACTTGGCAGAGTACCAGTCCAGGTCCCAGGTAGCCTTGGAACAGATGGAGCAGCAAGTGTCGATCCTGACCAAACTTGTTGAAGCAGGGGAGGCCCAAAGAGAGCTGACAATGGAAGCGAAACTGGACAAGCATGTGGAAGCGGCAGGGATGAATGAGACTTCTGAAGTCAAGTGCATGGTGGATATACCTGAGGACTTAAGAGAAGCGTGTGCCATTGAGTGCATGCATGAGGACTTTAAGAGAGCTGTGGAAGCGTGTGAGGTCTACTGTACCCCAGAGGCTGGACAGTTAGTGATATTGTCCACCAGTGAAATTACTGGGCAGCTGGTGGCTATTCTAAAGGACATGCACTTCAGATGTGTTCGTATGAAGTGGCAGGTCCAACTGCAAAATGAGGAAGCCACTAGACAGCTAGAGTATAAAAGGAAAGCGCAAAGTCTGACGGAAGATATCGTCCAAGTACCCTGGGCTCTGGTGGGGAGAGTCATTGGAAAAACTGGACGAGTCATGCAAGACATAGTGAATAAGTCGGGATTAGTGAGATTAAGAATCCCTGCTGCTAACGAGAGCAAGATACCCAGGGAAGCTGGTATGGTTCCGTTCGTCTGTGTCGGGACTGTAGAGAGTCTTGGAAACATTCGAAGCTTTCTTGGATATCGGGTACACCATGTACGTGACATGGAGCGGTTGAGGCTAGAAAACCTCTAAATTGAGGAGCAGCTTCACCAACTGTGTGGGGGACAGCAGCCGTCTTCTCCCCGTTGTTCAGGGGAAAGAAGTGGAAGATGGCATGTCGGTCCAGTAGTTAAGACATGCGATAAAAGGAATCGCCGACAGAGAAGTAACCTACGATGTACTGTAGATAGTGGTCGCTATGAGCTTAGAGTTCCCGACAGTAGCCCTGGGGGTACACGAGTAAGCCTAGGTTCGGACAAGACTGTAGGTTTGACTGAGGACGTGTCTCTCTACTACGGTAACCCTGGGAGGGGGTCAGGGAGAGAACGGTCCGGAAAGGGGACGTCCTTTAACCCTAGGTTGACACGACAGGGTTTAGTGACAGTGTCGGGCAATGTCTCAGGGACTTATGCTCTTGGGCACCTTGGACGGCCCTCTCAACTGGTGGGGCATGGTGGCGGGGATACCCTGTCTCGCGGCCCCAGGTCGTTGGCAAGTGCTCTCCCCTACAGGTTTGAACATAGGGGGAGGGTATGTGGCATATCAATTGGCTGTATAACAAAGGGCCGGTATGTTTTGCAGAAGCATGGGTGCACTGCAATGTGAAGTTGGCTGGGACCTGTGGTTCCACAGGATTGCATTACATGCAGAGCCATGGAAGGGTGTGTGATGCTGATTACACACTCCTTACCACCTGTGGGTGTGGCTCCAGGGGTTAAAGCAATCCTGTCTCTGAACCTAGGTGGAGTGTGTCTAGGGCTGTCTAGATAGAGACTGGCTCCAGACTTCCAGTGTGTGTGTACTGGAAACAAGTGAGAGTAGAGCCGGGAGCTCTGGGTGTATCAGCCTGTGTGGAGGCTGAACACAAGGCTCTGAAATTGAGTCTGAGGTGAGTGCAGCCAAGCCAGGCCAGGGCTGTAGGGCCGAATCTCTCCAGGAGGAGAGACAGACAGGGGTCTGCAGAGGGCCCTGGGTGCTGGAAGGAACCTTGGCTAGTGTTGTACGCTGACAGGAGCCAGAGAGTGGGGAAGTTGCTAAAACTTCCATTATGGACTTATTGTTTATGTTTGAGGGCAGTTTATGCTGAGTGTTTTGAAATAAACTGCCGGAATTTCTAAGAAGAGACTGTGTACGTGTGTTGTTGAAGCTACCTCACAACGCTGCAAGCGAGTGGAACCCCCCATTGCAGGGCGCAACGTTACAAGTGGTAATCGGGGTAATATAAGGGGGTAATGACAGCTGTGAAATCCTTTATTTGAAAAAAACTAAGACAACCACCACTTTCTCCAATTTATTGACCACCAAAACACCAAAATCACCCTGCATGTCTGACGTAATCAACAGACACGACATCCCACGACGATCCCGACTCTGCTTTATCTGAGGTCGCAATGCGCAGTTACATTAGAAGTTACAAGTTACCAGACCTCTGATCCTACATGGATATTGGGACAATAAAACTCTCACACCACTAATCAAAGCTAATTAAGGATTCACTTTCTAAGCTCAGTGTTTTTTTTAAATATCTTTTATTATGCCATCCCTCTGCTCTGTTTATGCATATATTTGTGTTTCTTCAGATATTTTGTCATACCATGCCTGATGAAGGGGCCTGAGATGTCTCAAAAGCTTGCTTTGTAACATCACTTTATTTTATTTTAGTTAGCCATTAAAAGGTATCACAAGATTATAATTTTGTTCCTCTCGCTGAGAACATGAAATAATGTCACATTAGAAAACATGACCAAGCACTGCGATGTCAGGTACACACTGCTGGAGCCGCAGATGTGAGAGCGGTGATGTTAGGGACTTCACCTTAGGTCACAGCTGGAGGTTCACACAGTACCCCAGCTGTGACCTCAGGTGAACTGACCTGAGGTGAACTCATTGAACTCATCTTAAGTGAGGTAATTGAATTAAATACCAGATTACAGGGTTAGGCTATCTGCACACGCTCATTATTTGGTTGCAAAATTTTGGCACCAAATCTGCATCTCCTGGCAAAAAACGCACCGAAATCACATAAAAAACGCATGCGGTTTCGGTGCGTTTTTTTCCAGGAGATGTAGATTTGGTGCTGAAATGTCTGCAACTAAATACTCAATGTGTGCACACAGTCTAAACTGGCATTGAGTTCAATTACTTCACCTGAGGTCACAGATGGTACCCCAGTTGTGACTTCAGGGGAAATTACCTCAGATGAACTCCTTGAACTCAATGCTTGATTACCGGATTAGGTTATGTGCATGTGTTTTTTTTGTGGTTTCAGTGCGTTTTTGCCAGGAGATGCAGATTTGGTGCAGAAATGTATGCAACCAAATATGCAATGTGTGCACATATCCTAATCTGGTAATCTCCGACATGGAGTTCAATTACTTGAATGACTTTCTGTGCCAAATGTGCATCTCCTGGCAAAAAACGCACCAAAACCGTATATTTTTGATGCAGTTTTAGTGCACTTTTTTGGCAGTAGATGCGGTGAACTCATCACAAGTTAACTCAATGAACTGTGAAGTGAGGTCACTGAGTTCATAGAGTTCACCTGAGGTCAGTTCACCTGTGGTCACAGCTGGGGTACAATTGCAACACCAGCTGTGCCTTCAGGTGAATTCAGTGATGTCACCGCTCACACCTGTGGCTTCTTCAGTGTGTCACTTATTCTGCAGTGCTTGGTCTTGCTTATTAATTTGACCATGTACTGCGACTTCAGAAGTAGCAAAGTCGGGTTAAAAAAGTGGAGAAAGAGGTTGTTTTATGAAAAAAATTAAAAATAAAGCGTTTTTCTCTGTGTTGTGTGTTTATTTCATTTTACTAACATGATTGGTAATGGGAGTGTTACAGTTGCTGTGGCACTGGAGACTATGTTCGGATTTCTTGCTACTGCACATGTGCAAGCGCTGAAGACTAAAGCCTGCTTTACACGGTACGACCGATTGTGAGATTTCACAATCGATCGTACCCACCCCCGTCCTTTTTGCGTCACGGGCAAATCGCTGCCCGTGTCGCACAAAGTTAGTAAACCCCGTCACACATACTTACCTCTCGTGCGACCTCGCTGTGGGCGGCGAACGTCCACTTCCTGGAGTGGGAGGGACGTTCGGCGTCACAGCGACGTCACACGGGCGCCGGCCAATAGAAGCGGAGGGGCGGAGATGAGCGGGACGTAAACATCCCGCCCACCTCCTTCCTTCCACATAGAGACGGCGGCGGCCGCGGGAGGCAGGTGAGCTGCTCATCGTTCCCGTGGTGTCACACGGACCGACGTGTGCTACCACGGAAACGATGGTCAACTAAAGTAAACTATATTATGGAACCTAACGAGCAGTACCCGACTCACGATTTGTGAACGATACTGCGTCGCTAGGAGGTGTCACACAGGCCGGCATCGCCAGCGATGCCGGATGTGCGTCACAAAAACCGTGACCCCGACGATCTATCGCACGATAGATTGCCTGGTGTAAAGCAGCCTTTAGTCCTATCTTGGAGCCATTGCACATGTGCGGGTGACATCATAGCTGACACGAGGTCACATGCCTCTGACACCTTCTAAGCTGATTGGCCGCTGGTCATGTGCTTGTGACACGTTTTCACATGTCTCTGACACCTTCTATGCCGATTGGTCACTGGTCATGTGCTTGTGACGCTTTGCTCGGTGATAGGCCAGCGTGACGTCATTGCTGTCGTTCTGGCAGCGGATTGGCTCTGGTGTCCTCCATCTTGGATGAGGCACAGAGTCTATATAAGACCCTGATGCACGCCGCCCGGCGCTCAGTCCTCTTGGTTCATGCATGAGAGTAGACGCTCTGTGCACGTCCCTCTAGGCATCTCTCTGTCTATGCTAGGTGAGCGCTACCGGCAGGGTAGCATTCTTATACCTTACAGCTTCGGCTGCGGTCCGTATCCTTACATCTTAGTGGAGCGGACATAGGCAGGTGCCTGAGGCACATGGTCCGGCTGGGCCTTGTGATTCTACTCGTAGGTGGACGTTGCCGCTAGGGTAACGTTCCTTATACTGCGTCTGGCAGTTATTCGTATCCTCGCACACTAGGGGAGCGAACATAGGTAGGAGATTTGTGCGGCTTCTGCTGCTGTCCGTCTCTTTTGCACAACTAGTGGAGCGGACCTAGGCAGGTGCCATATCTAGTGGTTCGTGTCCTCGCACACTAGTGGAGCGAACGCAGGTAGGAGCTTTGTGCGGCTTATGCTGCTGTCCGTCTCCTGGCACCACTAGAGGAACGGACCTAGGTAGGTGCCATTTCACACTCACTGCTTTTGTCTCTGTGACCATTAACAGAGACCATACCACACACCCTCCGAGTAAGGCTATGTGCGCACGTTGCGTACAAGCCCTGCAGAAATTTCTGCAGCGATCTGAAGAGCACATGTGCGCTTTAGATCGCTGCAGAAATGTCCGTAGTGAGCGCCGATTCCATGCGCTCTGCCTGCAGCTCCTGCCATAGACAGAGCAGGAGCTGCCGGCAAAGCGCAGGAAAGAAGTGACATGTCACTTCTTTTTGCGCAGCGCTTCGGCAGTAGCCGAAGCGCTGCGCTCTTAAACGCCACGTGCGCACGGCCCCTGCACAGTCTCCATAGACTGTGCAGGGGACGCAGGACGCATGCAGTTACGCTGCGCTACAAAGCGCAGCGTAACTGCACGTTTTTACGCGACGTGCGCACATAGCCTAAGGGAGGAATTGCTTTATTTCCTAATTATATTCCTCTGTGAGTTTAACAGAGGTATTGCACTCTGCACTTGTGCTATTACTATTTACAGTGGCACCCTTATCCTCTGCCATAGTCTGCAGCAGACTCTTTGCACGGTGGACCCTGACTGTCTGATTTTCCTTTGGGTTTTATTATCAGACAGCCCCCCGTAACATTAGGACTGAGCCAAGAGTCTGGTAGTTATGGCAGAATATCAGCAGTTACACCGTTACATACAAGTACTTGAGTCGCGGCTCAAGACTATTGAGGATAAACCTCAGACCATGGTGACATCTGCACATGATCCTCGACTTGCTCTGCCAAACAGGTATTCTGGCAATGCCAGGTCATGTCGTGGTTTCATTAGTCAGTGTCAGATACACCTAGATGTCAACTCTTCTCGCTTCTCTACGGAGAGGTCCAGAGTAGGCTTTATCATATCCTTACTTCAGGACAAAGCCTTAGAATGGGCGACTCCCCTATGGGAGCGCTCTGATGTGGTTACTCTGAGACATCAAGACTTTCTTGAAGCTCTTAAAGCGGTATTCATGGGTCCGCAGGTTACCCATGATGCGGCCCTGAGACTGTTAGATCTATCTCAGGGTTCGTTATCCACTAGTTCTTATGCTATTGCTTTTAGAACTCTGGTGGCAGAACTAGATTGGCCAGAAAAGGTGTTGATTCCTATCTTCTGGAGAGGGTTGGCGGGCTATGTCAAGGATGCCCTTGCTACTCGTGAGGTCCCTGCTTCTCTGGAGGACTTAATCACTGTAGCAACAAAGATCGACGTACGCCATAAGGAATGTAGACTCGAGGTCTCTTCCTCACGCCCTAAGCATCGGGCTATTCCAGTTGTTGAGGGTCCACTACCATCTTCCTCAGCATCTGAGACATCTCCCACTCCTATGGAGTTAGGTCAAACGTCCTCCAGACTACACAGGTCTGGTCCTCCTATATGTTACGTATGTCGTCAGGCTGGGCACTATGCCAACAAGTGTCCTAGCCGTCAGGGAAACTCCCAGGCCTAGTAACCATTAGAGGGGGGTTACTAGAGACGTCTTCTGCACCCTCTAAGTGTAGTGTCCCAGGTCAGCTCTCATTCTCTGAGAATACATGGCCTATTATGGCTTTTGTGGATTCCGGAGCTGACGGGACTTTTGTGTCCTCAGGATTTGTAAAGAGACACAATATTCCCTCTATCATGTTAGAGGCGCCTATTCCTGTCCGTGTTGTTAATGGGACTATGTTGTCTGACTCCATTACATTGAGGACAGTTTCCTTGCGCCTGTCCCTGTCTCAGAGTCACATAGAGGAGATTTCTTTTCTTGTTTTGCCTGAGGGTATAGACGACGTTCTTCTGGGTCTCCCATGGCTTCGGACCCATGCTCCTCTAATTGACTGGGAGTCCGACAGCATTATTAGTTGGGGTTCGAAATGTCAGTCCCGATGTCTTCCCTTACCACCTAAGGTTGTCGCGGTTGCATCAACTGATCTCTCTCCCATACCTACACCCTATTTGGATTTTGCTGACGTGTTCTCCAAACAGGGTGCTGAGGTTCTTCCACCCCATAGGCCGTATGACTGCGCCATAGACCTTATCCCAGGTTCGGTTCCACCTAAGGGCAGGGTTTACCCCCTGTCAATACCTGAGTCGGAGGCCATGTCGACCTATATAAGAGAGAGTTTAGAGAGGGGGTTCATTCGTAAGTCTGTCTCTCCCGCGGGAGCTGGGTTTTTCTTTGTTCGGAAGAAAGAGGGTGATTTGCGTCCCTGCATAGATTACAGGGGTCTCAACGCAATCACAATAAAGAACAAATACCCGTTACCTTTAATTTCGGAGCTCTTTGACAGACTGAGGGGAGCTCAGGTTTTTACGAAGCTGGATCTGCGGGGTGCGTATAACTTGGTACTAAATCGAGAGGGTGACGAATGGAAGACCGCTTTTAACACCCGAGACGGTCACTATGAATACCTCGTCATGTCTTTTGGTTTATGTAATGCACCCGTAGTATTTCAGGACTTCGTAAACGATGTGTTCAGGGATTTACTGTTATCCTCCGTCGTGGTGTATCTGGACGACATCCTGATTTTTTCTCCTGATCTGGAGACTCATCGTCAGGATGTCGTTTGTGTCCTTTCCCGTTTAAGGGAGCACTCATTGTTTGCTAAACTCGAAAAGTGTGTATTCGAGCAGTCATCCTTGCCTTTTTTGGGTTACATTATCTCACAAGAGGGTCTGGCTATGGATCCTGCGAAGCTCTCTGCTGTCCTGGAATGGTCCGAACCTCATTCCTTGAAGGCGGTGCAACGCTTCTTAGGATTCATAAATTATTACCGGCAGTTCATACCCCATTTCTCCACTTTGGTGGCCCCTTTGGTGGCCTTGACTAAGAAAGGTGCTAATCCAAAAGTCTGGTCTACTGAGACATCCCAGGCTTTTGAGGCAGTAAAAAGACACTTTTCAACTGCTTCTGTTCTTCAAAGACCCGATGAGAATAAGCCCTTCCTCTTGGAGGTTGATGCCTCTTCAGTGAGTGCTGGTGCGGTCTTGTATCAAAAGAACGGTGTAGGTAGAAAAAGGCCGTGTTTCTTCTTTGCTAAAACTTTTTCACCGGCAGAGAGAAACTATACCATTGGGGATAGGGAACTGCTCGCCCTGAGATTAGCCTTGGAGGAGTGGCGTCACTTGCTAGAAGGAGCGAAACATCCTTTCCAGGTCTATACAGACCATAAGAATCTGACGTACTTACAAACCGCTCAGCGTCTGAATCCTCGCCAAGCTCGCTGGTCCTTGTTTTTCTCCCACTTTCACTTCTCCATCAACTATCTGTCTGGGAGAAAGAATAACAAGGCAGACACCCTGTCTCTCTCTATGGTTTCTTCCCAGGAAGAGATTGACGAACCTCATCTTATCCTTCCCTCCAGGGTTTTTCATACGCTCTCCCCTGTGACGTTAGACCAAATCCCACCGGGCAAGACCTTTGTTCCGCCGGATCGACAGAATAATATACTGTTGTGGGCCCACACCTCAAAGGTGGGTGGGCATTTTGGTATTAGACGGACATGAGAGTTACTAGAGAGGTGGTATTGGTGGCCACACTTAGCCAGCCACGTCAAGAGATATGTTGGTTCCTGCTACTCGTGTGCTCGCAACCGTCCGTTACGGCAGAGACTGGCTGGGCTCTTGCATCCTTTACCAGTGCCATATAGACCATGGGAGGTGGTAGGCATGGACTTTGTGGGTGATCTTCCGTGTTCACAGGGAGATAGATTTGTGTGGGTCATTACGGACCATTTCTCCTGGATGGTTCATCTTGTATCGTTATCGAGAATCCCATCTTCCAGGGTACTAGCCAAACTATTCCTCAAGCATGTCTTTAGGCTTCACGGGATGCCAGATCGTATAATTTGTGATAGAGGCCCGCAATTTGCTTCCCGTTTCTGGCGAGATCTTTGTAGCCTTCTGCAAATTGAGTTGAATCTCTCTTCGGCATACCATCCGGAGACCAATGGTTTGGTTGAGCGTACCAATCAATCCATGATTATATACCTTCAACACTTTGTTGCTGAGAACCACGATAACTGGTCCTCCCTCCTACCCTGGGCAGAATTTGCCCTTAACAATTCACTGGCTGAGGCCACTGGGCAGACACTGTTCGTACTCAATAATGGGCAACACCCTAGGGTACCGGTACCGTTTCCCGCTGCTGTACCTCCTCCTCTTGTGGCCGACTGGGCAACTAATGCCAGAGAGGTTTGGGATCGGACTCAAGAGTTGATCCAAGCAGCTAAGGACCGTATGAAGACGGTGTCCGATCAGTTTCGTCGCCCGGCTCCTGTCTTTTCACCGGGGGACTTTGTGTGGCTCTCTGCAAAACACGTGAAACTTAGAGTGAGCTCTGTCAAATTTGCTCCTCGCTTCCTGGGTCCTTATGAGGTTCTTCAACAGGTAAATCCTGTAGTCTACCAATTGAAGTTACCCGTCCATCTTAGGATCCATGACAAATTCCATGTCTCACTGCTAAAGCCGGCTATTTTACCTCACGCTCGTGAAGTGCACTCTCCTGCCTCTGATTCCTCTCGCTCTAGCTATGAGGTACGAGCCATAGTTGGCTCTAAGATGGTTAGAGGGCGCAGGTTCTTCTTGATAGATTGGGAGGGCTACTGCCCGGAACATCGCTCTTGGGAGCCTGAGGACGCTGTCCATGCTCCCGACTTAGTTGCCGATTACCTGCGTCGCCGGGAGGGGGGCCCATGAGGGGGAGATACTGTTACGGTTGCTGTGGCACTGGAGACTATGTTCGGATTTCATGCTACTGCACATGTGCAAGCGCTGGAGACTAAGTCCTATCTTGGAGCCATTGCACATGTGCGGGTGACATCATCGCTGACACAAGGTCACATGCCTCTGACACCTTCTAAGCTGATTGGCCGCTGGTCATGTGCTTGTGACACGTGGTCACATGTCTCTGACACCTTCTATGCCGATTGGTCACTGGTCATGTGCTTGTGACGCTTTGCTCGGTGATAGGCCAGCGTGACGCCATTGCTGTCGTTCTGGCAGCGGATTGGCTCTGGTGTCCTCCATCTTGGATGAGGCACAGAGTCTATATAAGACCCTGACGCACGCCGCCCGGCGCTCAGTCCTCTTGGTTCATGCATGAGAGTAGACGCTCTGTGCACGTCCCTCTAGGCATCTCTCTGTCTATGCTAGGTGAACGCTACCGGTAGGGTAGCGTTCTTATACCTTACAGCTTCGGCTGCGGTCCGTATCCTTACATCTTAGTGGAGCGGACATAGGCAGGTGCCTGAGGCACATGGTCCGGCTGGGCCTTGTGATTCTACTCGTAGGTGGACGTTGCCGCTAGGGTAACGTTCCTTATACTGCGTCTGGCAGTTGTTCGTATCCTCGCACACTAGGGGAGCGAACATAGGTAGGAGCTTTGTGCGGCTTATGCTGCTGTCCATCTCTTTTGCACCACTAGTGGAGCGGACCTAGGCAGGTGCCATATCTAGTGGTTCGTGTCCTCGCACACTAGTGGAGCGAACGCAGGTAGGAGCTTTGTGCGGCTTATGCTGCTGTCCGTCTCCTGGCACCGCTAGAGGAACGGACCTAGGTAGGTGCCAATTCACACTCACTGCTTTTGTCTCTGTGACCATTAACAGAGACCATACAACACACCCTCCGAGTAAGGGAGGAACTGCTTTATTTCCTAATTATATTCCTCTGTGAGTTTAACAGAGGTATTGCACTCTGCACTTGTGCTATTACTATTTACAGTGGGGACCACGGGGGAACACTATTCTCCTTAAGGAGACTTTGCAAGCCAGTCTGGCTGCCAGGTAAGGGGACTTATAGCTGCAATGCCCCTCTGGGAAATATTCAAATTGTCTCTCCAGTAAAGGAGACAAACTCTAGCACAGCGCCACCTATTGGAAGTAGCGATCCTAAAAGTCACAAGTGGATTTTCGACAATCCTTTGCAATATGACTCAGGATATATAAGCCAGATCAGAATCCCAATTTGCAGACACGGTGTTTCGGGGTGCTTGCCCCTCGTCAGTGCAAAGTATGGGGGTGTCTGATCTGGCTCATGAGAAAGCTATGTGGGGACCACGGGGGAACACTATTCTCCTTAAGGAGACTTTGCAAGCCAGTCTGGCTGCCAGGTAAGGGGACTTATAGCTGCAATGCCCCTCTGGGAAATATTCAAATTGTCTCTCCAGTAAAGGAGACAAACTCTAGCACAGCGCCACCTATTGGAAGTAGCGATCCTAAAAGTCACAAGTGGATTTTCGACAATCCTTTGCAATATGACTCAGGATATATAAGCCAGATCAGAATCCCAATTTGCAGACACGGTGTTTCGGGGTGCTTGCCCCTCGTCAGTGCAAAGTATGGGGGTGTCTGATCTGGCTCATGAGAAAGCTATGTGGGGACCACGGGGGAACACTATTCTCCTTAAGGAGACTTTGCAAGCCAGTCTGGCTGCCAGGTAAGGGGACTTATAGCTGCAATGCCCCTCTGGGAAATATTCAAATTGTCTCTCCAGTAAAGGAGACAAACTCTAGCACAGCGCCACCTATTGGAAGTAGCGATCCTAAAAGTCACAAGTGGATTTTCGACAATCCTTTGCAATATGACTCAGGATATATAAGCCAGATCAGAATCCCAATTTGCAGACACGGTGTTTCGGGGTGCTTGCCCCTCGTCAGTGCAAAGTATGGGGGTGTCTGATCTGGCTCATGAGAAAGCTATGTGGGGACCACGGGGGAACACTATTCTCCTTAAGGAGACTTTGCAAGCCAGTCTGGCTGCCAGGTAAGGGGACTTATAGCTGCAATGCCCCTCTGGGAAATATTCAAATTGTCTCTCCAGTAAAGGAGACAAACTCTAGCACTGCTAGAGTTTGTCTCCTTTACTGGAGAGACAATTTGAATATTTCCCAGAGGGGCATTGCAGCTATAAGTCCCCTTACCTGGCAGCCAGACTGGCTTGCAAAGTCTCCTTAAGGAGAATAGTGTTCCCCCGTGGTCCCCACATAGCTTTCTCATGAGCCAGATCAGACACCCCCATACTTTGCACTGACGAGGGGCAAGCACCCCGAAACACCGTGTCTGCAAATTGGGATTCTGATCTGGCTTATATATCCTGAGTCATATTGCAAAGGATTGTCGAAAATCCACTTGTGACTTTTAGGATCGCTACTTCCAATAGGTGGCGCTGTGCTAGAGTTTGTCTCCTTTACTGGAGAGACAATTTGAATATTTACAGTGGCACACTTATATACCCCTTATCCTCTGCCATAGTCTGCAGCAGAGTCTTTGCATGGTGGACCCTGACTGTCTGATTTTCCTTTGGGATTTATTATCAGACAGCCCCCCATAACAGGGAGGGACTCATAGACGACTCCTCATCACTAATCTCGGGCTTTGTGACAGTGTGATTTTTTGAAAAAACTACTACTTTACACTGGATTGGCTGCTTTTCACAATTAAAATGATTTCATTATATTGCATTGCCTGATTACATTGTCATAAATCACGGCGATGTGAATAAAGTGGGAGACTTCATCCACATAGCCTGGCAAAATCTCACGCCTGCGCAGAGAACTCGTCGGTTCGTAGAGGCGCACCTATGTTTTAGGCACTGCCCGCAATAGGGCAGAGTGAAGTGTGATTGCACGAACAGTGAATATGTCTGCACAGATGCGAAATTTTGCCCGCCTACATGGATGGCATCTGACTCGTCATCCACGTCAATCAGCACAAGAGGATGGCGAAAGGAGGGACAGGAGGTACAGATTAGGACGCCCATCGGACCGGACTGGACAAGGTACATAAATAGCGAGAGATTTTATAAAAGTATTTGTAGGGTCTACAGGGGGGTCAGGGCAACATGCAGCTTTATAGACTGCAGCACATGAGCTGATTAAGTTTTAGTTTAGAAGGCCAAAATCTGGTGACAGGTTCCCTTTAACTGGTTTGCTGTAAGTTCTGCATTTGCAGTAAGTTTTCAGTTCTTGTTTATGTCTGCACTCCTGGCTATGGCTTCTAGTGTTTCCATCTGCACTTGTCTGCCTGTCATCCAGCATACCCTACAGTCCTGGTCCTGGTCCTTGCTGATCAACATATTATATGGAGCATCTTACCCGCAGTGCCATAGCCTTTCTTCTGTGTTGCTTTCCTTGACCTATAGCTTAGAGAAATCATCTCACTGAGTAATAAAACTAGCAGAGGTCAACAGAAGCTAAAGTTGCTATGCAATATAAAATTTGTCAAACCAATAAAAATATGTCCCTATGCCACATCAAAAGTTTTCATTAGCAGTGGGCATGTTTTTAATAGAGGTGTAAATATACTTAGTGTACAGTATTGAATTGGCCAAATATAGTGCATGCTAAGAATAAAACTACTTTTGGGTTAGAGATAGCTTTACACATGTAAAAATGTCAAATTTTATATATCTGTATTAGTGATTGAGATTATTTCATACTATTAAGTTGTAAAGCAGGTTTATCCACTTAAATGTACATATCTAATAAAAATATTAAAACCATATGGGTTTTTTTGCTGCTATAATCACAAGCTACAAAAGTTTATAAAATTGTAACGTTATACTATTGGAAAGCTATGGTTTTTCTGAAATCTAAATATTGCTCCTTAGGGTTTAATAACCTTCATAACTTTTCAAGAATAATATCTGCATTCCAGGTGAAACATTCCAATACTCTTTCAATTATATAAAAGCATTAGCATTATAAGGAACCAATCACCAGGATTTTCGTATATAACCTAAAGCCAGTGCTGTACTGGCACTATCAGGCTGATTCTATACATACTTGTAGTGGTCAGCTCGGATGTTTAGGTTTTGAAATCCAAGAAAGTAAAGTTTATAAAATCAACAGCTTCTTGAGTGACAGCAGCTGAGGATCAGATAATATATTCATAGTTATCCCCTCCCTCTGTTAGAATTAACATACGTATGATACAATCGACCTAGCAGGACCTGTGTGAGGTCATACCCATGTGACCTAGTATCCTGTTATCATCTGGAAACTGTGGACGATCACAAAAAATTCCATTAACGAGAAAAAAACAAAACCACAAGAGTAGTTGGAACCAAAGCAAATCAGACAACACTAGAAGTAGCAGGGGGATGTTCCTAACACACCTAGACACCTCGTCACTGCCAAAGAAACTTGCTACACCTCAAAGATAGAAATGAGGAATCCTAACTTGTCTCAGAGCAGTCCCCAAAGAAATAGGAAGCCCCCAACATGCAACAACATTGATGTAAGAAAACACAATACACAGATAGAAAATATAGATTACTAAGGTGAGGCCTGACTTACTTGATAGAACAGAGCAGGACAGATAACTGATTGCGGCCAGTAAAAAAACCCTGCAAAAATACCAAACTCCTGATAGGAAAAAAAAATACTAAGATCACTGGGTCTTCCTCCACTATATCAGGTACTCTTGTGCCAGACACTTTAAAGTGACCTACAGATATAATGGGAAAAAGCAAAATCACAGAACAAACAATATTCAAAAGTGCAAATGATCCAAACATAAACAGGGAGCAAGCTCCCTTTCTTGCTGGAGGAACTGCCCTGCTCACAAAAGCAGAGAGACAGATTCTCACATACAAGAAATCAAACACAGAACCAAATGGAATAAGCAGAAACAACTTTAAGTGCAATTTCAGCAATTAAGCACAGAAACTAGTACACTTATCTGGAGTAGATTCAGGCACAGAATAAATGGGAGAAACTGAAGGGAAAACTCTCAACCATCTTCTGAAGCAGCAAGTAAACATCTATCACCGGCAGCCACCAGGCACAAAAGGCTTTTCTAAATACACTAGGCTGATCTGCAATAGGACTTCCTGAATTCCCAATTAACTCCAACACCTGTCTGTCCAATCTGTCCAACTCAGATTCAGACTCAGCTTCATTACCATTCCTGGCCACCAGAGGGAGCTCCACACCAGCACCCACTCGGATGACATTCACAACAGTATCCAAATTTGTTGGCTGAGGCCCCACCCCTTTTGGTCACATGGGTAAGACCTCACCACAGGTCCGACTAGGTCAATTGTATAATACTTATGCTAATTCTAACAGAGGGAGGGGATAACTATGAATATATTATCTGTTCTCAGCTGCTGTCACTCAACAAGCAGGTAATTTTATAAACTTTACTTTCTTTAATTTCAAAACCTATACATCCGAGCTGACCACTACAGGTATGTAGAGAATCAGCCTGATAATGCCAGTATAGCACTGGCTTTAGGGTATATATGAAAATCCTGGTGACTAGTTCCCTTTAACATTACAAATAATAAAAAAAAAACAGTTAACTGACAAAATAGGTTTTCTGGAATTTTACAAAATTTCCTACTGAGTAGGCAAATTTATAAAATAAAGAAATAACTATTGCCCCGTGTATACCTCACAGCTCCAGTGCCATCAGTATAAAGGTCTGTGCCAGCCCTGAAGTGATATCACATCCCTAGTGACTTGACAGCAGCAGCCAATGGCAGGTGGCAGCAGTAACATGTCATAGTCACTGTTGAAGCCAATGATCGGAGGTAGTGGTCATGTGAATGATGTGCAAAATATGATGCTGCAGGAGCACTCATCTGGGTGGCAGCAATGGAAACGCACTAATCAGTGATGATCATACCCAATTTTATTACTTTTCCTCTTCTTTGACAAAGTTAGGAAAGTTCTGGAGGACTCCCCTAATTCTTCAATGCTGTGGAGCGCAAGTTATTGTCTTCTAATTAATAGAGATATAGTGGTTTGTTTTAATATGTGCCACAAGTCACTGCTTCTTTTATTCCATTGTGTGTGACTCATTGCGATCTCGATTTAAGAGAAACTTAGGACCCTGCTGGCGACTGCTAAGCATCTACTCAGTGATAAAAATTCAAACTTTACACAAAAATATTGAAAATAATAAAAGTAATGACAAATACTATAAATGCCTAATTTGATTATATACTATTGTTTTTAATTATTTTTACATTAATTTTCCTTTACGTAAGTACACATCTCACAAACAATTCATTTTATTATTGTTATGACTTGTTGAGGCTTTTGATATTGTTGATTTATCCTTAGGATAAGGGTGCGGTTCAACTTGCGATTTGCACGGACGAGTGCAATTTGATAAAACATTGGACTGCACTCGCACCAGTGCAAAACTATGGGGCAGTGTCCATTTGCGATAGATTTCTCATGCCATATCGGCCTGAGAAATTAATTGCAGCATGCTGTGTTTGGCAAGTCTCGGCTCACGCACCCCCATACAAGTTTATAGGAGCATGTGAAACATCGCACTGCACTCGCATATCATCCGACTGCAGTACGATGTACGTAGAGACAGGCTGGGGAGGAGATGGGGAGAAAGTGCTACCTCCCCTTCTCCGCAGCTGTGACACGATCGTAAGATTGCATCACAGTTGCATGACCCTCAGCTGACGCTCGCAGCTGAGGGTTATTGGCATAACGCTTCCGAAGCTCTCACATCGGAAGCCATGCGCAAGTGAAACCGTACCATTAGTCAGACACTTGGAACTTCTACCCATCAGCTGTTTTCAACAATGGCAGCCAGATGTAAACAGTAAACACAGCTAGAACAGAACTGTGTAGTGGCCATTCCTTAGAACTGCAGTTCTGCTACTAGTCTGTTTAACCCCTTCACGACCTTGGACGGATCTATCCGTCCAGGATCGTGTCCCGTTAAGCCCCGCCCCCTGCCGCGGGCAGGCGGCGTGGATCGGCACACATATCAGCTGTTTTCAACAGCTGACATGTGTGCCTGCTAGCCGCGGGTGGAATCGCTTCCACCCGCGGCCATTAACCCCTTAAATCTTGCTGCCAAAGTCTGGCAGCAAGATTTAAATGCGCGCGGCCATGTTTGTTACTTACCGCCGCCCCCACCGGAAGTCACGTGTGTTATCACGTGACTATCGGTGGTTGCCATCGTAGCACAGGGTCATGTGATGACGCCTGCTGCTACGATATTTCACTTTCGTTTTCCCTCGGCCGAGAGCAGAGGGAAAACCAAAGTGACTGAATCTGCTGATTACAGAGGTATTTTACAAAATCTCAGGGTAACAAATGGGGTAAATATAGATATTCGGGATAGATTTTTATCAAGAGGCTATAGTGGAAGGAGTGTGCGAAGGGGATACCATCGGGCTCAGAGGACATCACGTGATGAGTTATTGGCCCCCAAACGAAAGGAAGTATCTGCTCCAGTCGCCCGCTTTATCTCCACTTATAATGAAAGGTGGCGGGAGATGGGAGCCATCCTTAAACGTCACTGGAGGGTACTCAAAACAGAGCCATCCATCGGACCAAATTTACCGGACTATCCACCAATGACAGCGAGAAGGGCCTTTAATTTGCGAGATACCCTGGTCCGTAGTCATTACGTGGCCAGGGTGCCACGCTTATTTGGGAGTAGAGAACCACATTGGGGGTTCTTCCCTTGTGGCACATGTCTTGCCTGCCGCAACATGGTAAGGGCAACCTCGTTTTTATCGGCTGATGGTGGTCGTGAATTCCAGATCCGTCACCACATTACTTGCCGGACAAGTAATGTGGTGTATTATGCCACATGTGGGTGTAATCTTGTATATGTGGGACTTACAACGCGGGAGTTAAGAGTGCGTACACGTGAACACGTGAGGAACGTCTTGGCGGCTCCTGATATTGATCTGGATGATCCACGGCTGACCACATTACCCCGTCATCACAAGGTGAGGCATGGCTGTGACCCCACCCAATTCAGGGTGAGGGGCATTGACGTGGTACACCTTGGGATGAGGGGGGGTGATTACAGCAAGGCCCTTGCTCAAAGGGAATGTAGTTGGATAGTCCGTTTGGGGACAATGACACCAAACGGTCTCAATGAGAAATTGAGCTTCTCTTCATTTTTGTAAAATACTCTTTGGAACACAATTGAATAATTGGTTCTAATTCCTTCTGTCTCTCTGGGGGCAACCCATGTGTGGATTTTACATATGTGTTGTTTTTAATTGATTTTAATTTTTGTTCCCTTTTTCCTTTCTTTTTTGCTTTGTGTTTGTGGCTTTTCTTTATATAGGTGCCTTTAATGGTGTGTCTTTTCTGCATACTTTCCTTGAACCATGGAATATCTATGAATTTCATCTGTGGAAGAAACCATTCTGTCCCTTCTGGGATTTGTATTATTCACTGGGACCGGAACGTACTTACTGTGGACTGATCTATATATTACACAGTGATGGGGGTGAGGGTGGAGTAATGGATACAGGATAAATAAAGAGAGAGAAATAATATATGGAGATGATGCTATAATTAGTTTATGCCTTGTATCTACGTGTTTTCTTCTCCCCCTATTATATGTGTGATATTTATATGTGTGATTTTCTATTGTGTGTATGTTCTGCTCCTGTGGAGTATATGCTTCCTTATGATCTCCTTGATTTCCATGGTATATTTATATACCCCCTGAATATATATGTGTCGCTATGGCCCGTACCATGACTAATTTTAATTTCTATCCGGGGTTTGACTTGGACCACACACTTTGTATTATACGGTGTGTTTAGGTCCGCCCCGGTCTCTGTATTTGCATACTTAGGTGCGGCCCATGGATGACGCGGCGTACGCCATGTTTAGTATGGTCTGGTGAAGTTGGGGACGCCCACTTCATTTGCCCATACCTGGGATGTCTGCGGCGCGCGCCTCCCGCCTCTCTCCATTCCGCCCGTGCTGTGGATCTCTTCAGCGGTGGAGGGTGACGTCACGTTAGAGTCACTTCCGCTGGTGAGACCCGGAAGTGGTGGGCGGATGGGTGAGACGGATCGGGACGCGCGCGGCGCAGGTGAAGACAATCCCTATTATATTTGGGGTGTTATAATAGACCCACCATGCGGCACCCTCTGCCACACACTGCCCCCCGAAGAAGCTAAACGCAGCGAAACGCGTTGGGGCTTGCTTCCCCTGTACTGGACCCCTGCCTGGACGTTTACATAGCACTTGCACTTTTTTCTTGATGGGTAAGCGGCAATATATGTATTTATAAAGCACTGAATTTGTACTGCTGACCCAGTAATTTGTAGCCATTATGGCAGGGGCCCATGATCTGGGAACTTTCTCTGGAACCACTTTTCCTGCACTTATGCACTATTTTTAAGAATTGTAATGTTGTCTCCTTGCTCTGTAATGTTGAAATAAATTTGTCTATAATTTTTCATTACAAGGAGTCTTAATATTTATTTATGATGTATGGCCCTTTAATACTCCCTATCTGCCTTTTGTTTAATATGATTACAGAGGTATAGCTGTGATCAGCAGATAGCGATCAGCAATCGGATTGCTGATCGCTATAGCCCCCTAGGGGGACTAGTAAAATAAAAAAAAAAAGTAAAAAAAAAAGTTTTAAAAAAATAAAAAAAAAACAAAAAACCTAAAAGTTCAAATCACCCCCCTTTTTGGTCGCCGCAAGTTTTACGCAAAATGCAATAACAGGCGATCAAAACGTAGCATCTGCGCAAAAATGGTACCATTATAAACGTCAGCTTGAGACGCAAAAAATAAGCCATCACTGAGCCATAGATCCTTAAAAATAAGAACGCTACGTGTTTCGGAAAATGGCGCAAAACGTGCGCCACTTTTATTGGACAAACTTGTGAATTTTTTTAACCCCTTAGATACAAGTAAACCTATACATGTTTGGTGTCTACAAACTCGCACCGACCTGAGGCATCATACCCACACATCAGTTTTACCATATAGTGAACACGGTGAATAAAACATCCCAAAAACTATTGTGCGATCACACTTTTTTTGCAGTTTTTCCACACTTGGAATTTTTTTGCTGTTTTCCAGTACAATATATGGTAAAACCTATGGTTTCATTTAAAAGTACAACTCGTCCCGCAAAAAACAAGCCCTCATATGGCAAGATTGACAGAATAATAAAAAAGTTACGGCTCTCGGAAGAAAAGGAGCAAAAAACAAAAACGCAAAAACGGAAAGTGCCCGGGGGCTGAAGGGGTTAATAGGTGCTGAGCCCATTGTTCAGTAGTGGCCACCACACTGTTCTGTTCTGGGACCACTCACTGTTTGTTAACGCTACAGAATTTTAAAAAAATTTGTTTGGTGCAAATGACAGGAGTCGGTCCCCTACCAATCAGATATTGACGACCTATCTTATTTCTTAAATATCATAAGCCTATAATCTTCTTTAAAATGAGACATATATATTTCAGCAATAAAATAAAAATCTATTGGTCTATCTTTACAAAGCCATTGAAAGTATGATCCGGTATATAATTGGTTTAGATAGAGAGAATTAGTTTCTACTTGGTAATTTCTATTAATCCTTCATGGTAAATTTATTGGAGGTTGCCCATAAGACTCTGTATGGACTGGGACCCATGTAGAGGTTAACAAGCCCCTCCACATCAAATCCCAAAATGCTTTTCAAATAACTACACCAGGTTTATGGCAAACCAAATTTACAAATTTAATTTGATTTCCATGTAACATACAAACACTGATGGGGAAAAATTAAAATGTCTAAGGCCTCTTTCACATGTACGTGCATCCGGTACGTGTTTGGCAGTTTTCTCACATACCGGAGACACGTACGCACGCAGACCTATGTATTCCTATGGTTTTGGACACACGTAAGTATTTTCGCACGGAACGTGTGTCCATTCCGTACTTACGTGTGTCCGTGTGTTTCTCACGCCGACATATCCGTTTTCTCTCCGACATCACGAGTGTCACACGGAACGCAAACGTGTCACACGTAATGCAAACGGACCACACGGATGTGTTCCGTGTGACACGCACCAAAGAAAAGACGTGTCTGTGAGAAATAAAAACAAACCTTTACTCTCCTTCTCCTGCCCTCCTGTCTCTCCCGCTGCGTCACTTGCTGCCGATCGCCACTCATTATGCTAATTGAATATTCACTTCACTGCGGCCGGAAGCAGCAGCAGCGGGGAGTCAGTAGGACCGGAGACAGAAGATCAGCACCACGGACAGCGATGCCAGGGACAGGTGAGTAGAAAGTTCCCGTTCTCCTTGTGTTATGACGGATAACACACGAAGAACACACGTAACCCATAAACACGGGTCACGCAGGGCAAAACGCACCTCTGACACGTCCGTGAAAAACGTGCGTGGTTTTTCATGGACATGTGAGAGAGGCCTTAGAAAGATTGATGGAAATCAAATTACTGGTATAAACTAATTTTCTCTTTCCACTACACCCCTCCTCCTCTTAGCACCGGAGTAGTAGAAACGTAGAAGAGTGGAATAGTTTCTTGGAGAACTTTATGTCCAAATTCTATTTTCTTATTAGCAAGAACATTGAGCCAACAGTGCTTTCCAGAAGTGTGGAAGTTGGGCTGTGTGGCACCTCTACAGATCTCCTTTACTGATGCTTCTACTCTCACTCTCTATGAAGTAGATAATGTTCTGATAGAATGAGCTTTTATTCCTCTTAAAGACCCTTTCCCTTGAAATCTGTAAAATTCTTCAATGGCTGCTTTGATTCAGTGGGATAACATGCTTTTACATGTCCTTTTTCCTCTATTTTACCATGGAACTGAATAAATAGAATGTAAAGCCAGCTTTACACCTTACAATTAGGTATGCGATCTCGTATGCGATGTGACACGCCCAGGTTGCATATGCGATTGAATGAGATTGCACGTAGGTCGTTCATTTGCTGTCACACGAGCGTTAGTAGTCTATGTTAAATTGATCAATTTTGTGTGCGATCCTTT
Organism: Anomaloglossus baeobatrachus; assembly: GCF_048569485.1. Classification (NCBI taxonomy): domain Eukaryota; kingdom Metazoa; phylum Chordata; class Amphibia; order Anura; family Aromobatidae; genus Anomaloglossus; species Anomaloglossus baeobatrachus. The sequence goes on along the minus strand of NC_134360.1, from coordinate 160,628,605 downwards.
AGATCATGTGTTCTGTGACGTATGCATTGGGCACCTTTTTTTTTTTTTTTATTTATTGACTTGCCAAGCGTGTGTAATGTATAGGGATGCGTTTTTACTATGTCATCTGCCATTCAGCTCTGCTACATGGCCGCTAACAGCAGACACAGACAGCCATGTAGCAGAGCTGAATGGCAGATGACAGCAGACACAGACAGAGCCGCACTGTCAGAATGAACTCGGGTGAACCTCACCCGACTTCATGGTCATGCTGCGGCTCTGTCTGTGTCGCGTCCCGATTAGCGGTCACCTGTGAAGGACTCACCGGTGACCGCTAAACTCCTGAGTAAGTGAATTGAGCAGCCCTCTCTCATATACTCACCGATCCCCGATCTCCGGCTCTGCACGGCGTTCACACTGCTCCGGCGGCTTTTACTATTTTGAAAAAGCCGGCCGCCCATTAAACAATCTCGTATTCCCTGCTTTCCCCGCCCACCGGCGCCTATGATTGGTTACAGTGAGACACGCCCCCACGCTGAGTGACAGGTGTCACACTGCACCCAATCACAGCAGCTGGTGGGCGTGTCTATACTGTGCAGTGAAATAAATAATTAAATAATTTAAAAAAACGGCGTGCGGTCCCCCCCAATTTTAAAACCAGCCAGATAAAGCCATACGGCTGAAGGCTGGTATTCTCAGGATGGGGAGCTCCACGTTATGGGGAGCCCCCCAGCCTAACAATATCAGTCAGCAGCCGCCCAGAATTGCCGCATACATTATATGCGACAGTTCTGGGACTGTACCCGGCTCTTCCCGATTTGCCCTGGTGCGTTGGCAAATCGGGGTAATAAGGAGTTATTGGCAGCCCATAGCTGCCAATAAGTCCTAGATTAATCATGTCAGGCATCTCCCCGAGATTCCTTCCATGATTAATCTGTAAATTACAGTAAATAAACACACACACCCGAAAAAATCCTTTATTAGAAATAAAAAACACACACATATACCCTGGTTCACCACTTTAATCAGCCCCAAAAAGCCCTCCATGTCCGGCGTACTCCAGGATGCTCCAGCGTCACTTCCAGCTCTGCTGCATGGAGGTGACCAGAGCTGCAGCAGACACAGCTGCTCCGGTCACCTCCACACAGCAAATGAAGACAGCCGCGCTATCGGCTAAGCTGTCAGTTAGGTTACCCGCTGTCACTGGATCCAGCGGTGGATGCAGCGGTGGCCGCGGGTAACCTCAGTGACAGCTCAGCTGATCGCGCTACTCACCGCTGCTCCTCTCACCTCCACGCAGCAACTGAGGTGAGTAGCGCGATCAGCTGAGCTGTCACTGAGGTTACCCGTGGCCACCGCTGCATCCACCGCTGGATCCAGTGACAGCGGGTAACCTCACTGACAGCTCAGCTGATCGCGCGGCTGTCTTCAGTTGCTGTGTGGAGGTGACCGGAGCGGCTGTGTCTGCTGCAGCTCCGGTCACCTCCATGCAGCAGCGCTGGATGCGACGCTGGAGCATCCTAGATTACACCGGACATGGAGGGCTTTTTGGGGCTGATTAAAGTGGTGAACCAGGGTATATGTGTGTGTTTTTTATTTCTAATAAAGGATTTTTTCGGGCGTGTGTGTGTTTATTTACTGTAATTTACAGATTAATCATGGAAGGAATCTCGGGGAGACGCCTGACATGATTAATCTAGGACTTATTGGCAGCTATGGGCTGCCAATAACTCCTTATTACCCCGATTTGCCAACGCACCAGGGCAAATCGGGAAGAGCCGGGTACAGTCCCAGAACTGTCGCATATAATGTATGCGGCAATTCTGGGCGGCTGCTGACTGATATTGTTAGGCTGGGGGGCTCCCCATAACGTGGAGCTCCCCATCCTGAGAATACCAGCCTTCAGCCGTATGGCTTGATCTGGCTGGTTTTAAAATTGGGGGGGACCGCACGCCGTTTTTTTTAATTATTTAATTATTTATTTCACTGCACAGTATAGACACGCCCACCGGCTGCTGTGATTGGGTGCAGTGTGACACCTGTCACTCAGCGTGGGGGCGTGTCTCACTGTAACCAATCATAGGCGCCGGTGGGCGTGGTAAGCAGGGAATACGAGATTGTTTAATGGGCGGCCGGCTTTTTCAAAATAGTAAAAGCCGCCGGAGCAGTGTGAATGCCATGCAGAGCCGGGCCGGGGATCGGGGATCGGTGAGTATGAGAGAGGGGGTAAGAAGAATAGACTGACATGGACAGAGAGAGAGGGACAGAGATAGTGACGGACTGACAGAGATTAGTGAATGACAGACATTGTGAGGCGCTTCAGAACGCAGCTTTTCACCTGCGCTCTGAAGCAGACCTTTTTTAAGCTGCGGTGCAGAGCGCACACCTGCGCACATAGCCTCAGACACCAACATCGTATGAGGGATGTCACACGTTACAATTGACTAGTTTCGTACTACTAAACGTCCAATGTATGAGGAATAAACGACGTGTATGCGATCACCGTATTTTCGTTCAATCTTGATCACACGTAGATGTCACACGCAAATACGTCACGAACGATGCCGGATGTGCGTCACTTACAACTTGACCCCGACGACGGATTGAAAGATTTATTGAAGCGTGTAAAGCAGGCTTAAGTTTTTCAGGCTCCATTCCATATCAGGTATTGTACAAAAATCTTTTTTGAGAACAAGACAAAGAAAACCTTCGTCCAGGAGGAAAGCATACTGTCTTGAAATTTGGAGATCACCCTTAGGCTATGTTCACACACTGCATCTTTTCATAACAACAAAGATTCAGCATTTTTTGGCTCCAAAAAACGCACCCGTGGCAAAATTGCATAAAAAAAACGCATGCGTTTTTTATGTGTTTTTACCACATTTTGCCCAATGCATTTTTTTTTTTTAAACATATTTTATTTGATGTCAGCAAGCACATATCATCAACAAGAGAACATGTTGTTACATTCCATAAAATGTCTCCGGATCGTACAATGCTTCTGTTACATCATTTTCTTTTTCATTGTCACAACAATTTCATCTCCATAGAATTATCTTAACAATAATTTACTCTAACTTAACAACCTAACCTATTTGTTCCCTTCAGTTGGTCCTTTGGATGCTCCCCATCTTCAGTGTCCCTAGTGTCCCAGCAATGTCTTCCACACAATACCAAGACGTGTGTTCAAATGCTTTAATTAACTGGGTGAGTTCCGTTTGTGTGAAGCTTTGCTCAATAAATGTTCTCCACTTTTTGAAGAATCTTTTAGTGGACTTCTCCTTATGTTTCTCCGAATCCAGTTTGTCGTACATCATTATTGTTTTTAGGGTATCAACTATTTCTGTATTTCTTGGAGTCTGTCTTATCAGCCAATTCCTAAGTAGGCATTTCTTGACTACAAGCAATACTACGTGTATTACACCTGGAATGTGAGCACTTGCTCTGTCAGTTTCTGTAGGGGCTTCTATACAGTGAAACAAACAGGCCTGAGGGGTGACGGGTATAACTACTTTCCAAATCCTCAATATGTACGCCACCGCTTCCTCCCATACCCCCCCTCACCTGTGGGCATTCCCATATGCAGTGAAACAGTTTTGCTTTATGGAGTCCACATTTAGGGCAATGGTCCAAGAAATGCACTGGTAAGCTGCTATGTGGTATATTAAAGGCGTATGTTGCGTTGTGTACTAGCTTAAATTGCATCTCCCTCCATTGTTCATTTATCATTACTTTCTTAACAGATTCCAACCCCCTTAGAATTTTATCATAGATGTCCGGATCGCCCAGAGCAGTCTCCCAGGTTTTAAATATTTGCTCTTTCCAGGGGCCCTGTACTTGATCTCTCAATCGTTGGTATATGATCGAAAGGGATTCATGTTCCGTTCCCTAACCAATCAATACATCAAAACTCCCCTTCTCAGCCTTCCCAACCTCTTTTACCACTGATGTGTAATGTGTTGTTATTTGTAAATATTGTAGGTAATGGTGATTTTACATGTTAAATTTTTCCGATACCTCCGTCCAGCTCAGAACTCTCCCCTCCTCTGTTTTCAGTAAATCACCCAACCTCTGTATCCCCCTCTGCTTCCATCCTTGAAATAATTTATTTTGAGACCCTTGAGTAAAATTTGGATCCTCCCACAACGGGGTAAATTTTGAAAGACAATAAGGGAGTCTATACAGTTTTCTCAGTGCTCTCCAGGCCCCCACCGTGTCCTTTATTAAACAGCTCTGTTTCACGTACGTTGGTATTTTATCTAACTTCATATGTAATACCGCTACCAAGTTAAAAGGGCTTGTTAGCTCCCTCTCCAGCTGAATGTTAGAAAAGAAGGTTGTCCCATTGATCCAGTCTTTTATATGTCTGGCAAGTGCCGCTAAGTTGTACAATCTAATCATGGGCATTTGTACCCCTCCATCTTTTTTCTGTAGACACAGCTTTGAGTAGGATACTCTTGGTCTCTTTCCCTGCCATAAAAATTTTACAAACACTTTTTGCAACTTGTTGATATCGGTGTGTTTCAGCAGTAAGGGAATAGCTTGTAGAGGATAGAGCAAGCGGGAGAAGCTGATCATCTTTATCAGATGTGCTCTGCCAAACAGGGACCGGGAAAGATTTTTCCACCTGTCTAGCTCTTTAGTTATTTTTTCAATTAGGTGTGGATAGTTAAGTCTATATAATGACATTGAGTCTCTGCCTATTTTAATTCCTAAATAAGTGATGTAGTGCGGGGCTATGGCTACTTCTATTCCCTCACCTTGCCTATTTCCCAGGGGTGTCAAATATAGAATCTGACTTTTACTGATATTTATCCTGTAGCCTGAAAAGGAGCCAAAGTACAGTTAGGTCCAGAAATATTTGGACAGTGACACAATTTTCGCGAGTTGGGCTCTGCATGCCACCACATTGGATTTGAAATGAAACCTCTACAACAGAATTCAAGTGCAGATTGTAACGTTTAATTTGAAGGTTTGAACAAAAATATCGGATAGAAATTGTAGGAATTGTACACATTTCTTTACAAACACTCCACATTTTAGGAGGTCAAAAGTAATTGGACAAATAAACCAAACCCAAACAAAATATTTTTATTTTCAATATTTTGTTGCGAATCCTTTGGAGACAATCACTGCCTTAAGTCTGGAACCCATGGACATCACCAAACGCTGGGTTTCCTCCTTCTTAATGCTTTGCCAGGCCTTTACAGCCGCAGCCTTCAGGTCTTGCTTGTTTGTGGGTCTTTCCGTCTTAAGTCTGGATTTGAGCAAGTGAAATGCATGCTCAATTGGGTTAAGATCTGGTGATTGACTTGGCCATTGCAGAATGTTCCACTTTTTTGCACTCATGAACTCCTGGGTAGCTTTGGCTGTATGCTTGGGGTCATTGTCCATCTGTACTATGAAGCGCCGTCCGATCAACTTTGCGGCATTTGGCTGAATCTGGGCTGAAAGTATATCCCGGTACACTTCAGAATTCATCCGGCTACTCTTGTCTGCTGTTATGTCATCAATAAACACAAGTGACCCAGTGCCATTGAAAGCCATGCATGCCCATGCCATCACGTTGCCTCCACCATGTTTTACAGAGGATGTGGTGTGCCTTGGATCATGTGCCGTTCCCTTTCTTCTCCAAACTTTTTTCTTCCCATCATTCTGGTACAGGTTGATCTTTGTCTCATCTGTCCATAGAATACTTTTCCAGAACTGAGCTGGCTTCATGAGGTGTTTTTCAGCAAATTTAACTCTGGCCTGTCTATTTTTGGAATTGATGAATGGTTTGCATCTAGATGTGAACCCTTTGTATTTACTTTCATGGAGTCTTCTCTTTACTGTTGACTTAGAGACAGATGCACCTACTTCACTGAGAGTGTTCTGGACTTCAGTTGATGTTGTGAACGGGTTCTTCTTCACCAAAGAAAGTATGCGGCGATCATCCACCACTGTTGTCATCCGTGGGCCCCCAGGCCTTTTTGAGTTCCCAAGCTCACCAGTCAATTCCTTTTTTCTCAGAATGTATCCGACTGTTGATTTTGCTACTCCAAGCATGTCTGCTATCTCTCTGATGGATTTTTTCTTTTTTTTCAGCCTCAGGATGTTCTGCTTCACCTCAATTGAGAGTTCCTTAGACCGCATGTTGTCTGGTCACAGCAACAGCTTCCAAATGCGAAACCACATACCTGTAATCAACCCCAGACCTTTTAACTACTTCATTGATTACAGGTTAACGAGGGAGACGCCTTCAGAGTTAATTGCAGCCCTTAGAGTCCCTTGTCCAATTACTTTTGGTCCCTTGAAAAAGAGGAGGCTATGCATTACAGAGCTATGATTCCTAAACCCTTTCTTCGATTTGGATGTGAAAACTCTCATATTGCAGCTGGAGTGTGCACTTTCAGCCCATATTATATATATAATTGTATTTCTGAACATGTTTTTGTAAACAGCTAAAATAACAAAACTTGTGTCACTGTCCAAATATTTCTGGACCTAACTGTACGTCAGTTTGTCTATTACCTTCTTCAGATGGTTGTCTGGGTCTGACATAAATAAAAGCATATCGTCTGCAAAGCAGGTTAGTTTTATCTCACTATTCCCCACCTTGATTCCTGAGAAATCTTCTGATTTTTTTAAGTATTGGGCTAGTGGTTCAAGGGCCAAGTCAAACAGAAGAGGGGACAGGGGGCACCCCTGCCTAGTCCCCTTCTGTAGCTGAAAAGATTTTGACAGAAAGCCCATTGTGGAAATTCTAGCTTCAGGCGTAGCGTAAAGTGCCTCCATATAGTTCCGAAAAGTACCCATTATGCCAAATTTATCTAATACTAGCCCTAACCAATGCCAATTTACATTGTCAAAGGCCTTTTCCGCGTCTAAGGTCAATAACGCAGGGTTCCCCTTTATCAGGCCCGGTCTTTTTGTTCCATCTAGTACTGCCAACACTGTGCGAATGTTGAATACTGCTGACCTATTTTTAACGAACCCCACTTGATGTGGTCCTACTATCCATGAGAGGATCAATGCTAGCCGGTCTGCCAGGATTTTAGAGATTATTTTAATGTCTTGATTTATCAGCGATATGGGCCTGTATGATGAAGGGTCCGAGGGGTCTTTTCCTTGTTTGTGTATTACCTTTATATACGCCATATGGCCAGACTGTAGTAGAATTTTATTTTGGAGAGTGTAGTTGAAAACTTTTACCAAAGTGGGCATAACATCTTCCTGTAGTATTTTATAAAATTCCCCCGTCATTCCATCGGGGCCTGGGGCCTTGTTATTTTTAAGGTTTTTCACAACTGTTCTCACTTCCTCCTCGTTTATTGGGGCATTTAACATTTCCCTGTCCGATTCCGTAATTGTGGGTAATGACAGATTGTTTAGGAAGATGCCTCCTTCTGTGTCATTTGCTGGCCCTTGTTCATATAGTTTTTTGTAGAATTCTCCAAATATGTCATTGACTTTCTTTGGGTCATTGTGACTAGCCCCAGATGGGTCCCTCAAATGAGTTATGGATGTTAAAGGAGTTATTCCCTTTGCCATTCGTGCCAGAAGCGAACCTGCCTTGTTCCCGAATCTAAAATAATATGATGCAATTCTCTGGCCCCTCATCCTCTCTGCCCTGTCCACCCACAAGTCAAATTCTGCTTTCTCTTTTATCCACTTGTTCCTATTACCAATAGATGGATTATTAATGTAGTTTGTGTATGCTTCTTTGGTCCTTCTGCTGGCTTCAGTGTATGCTTTAGTTGTTTTGTTTCGCAATGCTTTCACATATCCCATTATTCTTCCCCTTAGTACTGCCTTAGCTGCGTCCCAGTATAAATGGGAGTTCTCCTCATGCGCCTTATTATCCCATGTATATTCCTGCCACCACATTTTCACCAGTTTTTGGAAGTTCTCATCTTGGGCTAAGTGTGAAGGGAATCTCCAAAGTATGTCTGTTCCCTTGGGGTAGGTTTCTTCTAAGTCTAGGAGTAATGGGGCGTGATCTGATATCACCAGATCTTGTATGTCGATCCTCCTCATTCTGTTGAGTAGACCCTGTGTTAGTAGAAAATAGTCTATTCTAGACCATGTGTTATGGACGTGGGAGAAATGAGTGTACTCTCGGTCTGCCGGGTGTGAGTTTCGCCAAGCATCTATTACACTAGTATGTTCTGTGAATAGATTCAGCACCCTGTCATGTGTCCTGGCTACCATGCGTTTGTGTCCTGTGCCCGACCTATCTTCTCTGACGTTCATTACCGTATTAAGATCCCCTCCTATTATTATGTTCCTCTCAGGGTCCTCCAAAACCTGCCTCTCCAACTCCTGGAAGAAAATCTTATTACTCTCATTTGGTGCATATACATTATAGATTTTGAGCCGTCCACATGGGGTATCAAGCAAAGCTTTTTGTATTCTCCCATCTCCATCATTTTCCTGTGTTATTACCTTACAATTTGCCTGCTTATGGAGTAGTATTAACACACCTGCTTTATTATTTTGCGCTGAGGATCCCATCACTTCTCCCACCCACATTTTGCACATTCTGGTGAAATCCTGATTTTTCAAATGGGTCTCCTGAAGTAGGGCAATGTCTACTTTAAGCTTCTTTAAGTGCCTCAATATCATTCGTCTTTTGTGTGGCGACTGCAGGCCTTTAACGTTCCATGACACAATTCGCATCCTTATATATTACTTGAAATCTTACTTCTTATCCTATCTTAACTAAAACCTTCTTAAAACCTGTCCACCGCGTCTCTCTCTGGTGGTGCAAAAAAAAAAAAAAAAGTCAATTAAACCAAGAAAATAACACTGCTATCCTATATCCTTTGTAGGAAAACACAGTTGCGGACTTCACTTTTTTCCTGCATGTATGTAGGGACTCCTACTGATCCCTCTTTCGCTCCTCAAAATATGTTCGCTTTCTTGAGCTTCCACACTTCACTTAAATGCATGCTAAACATAGCTTCAGAAATATATACAAGTATCCCCAAACCCTGAGGACTGAAAGTAGGTTGAACCTCGACCCAGTATATAGAGGCTCATTCCCAGGAGAGATGAAGGAAAAGAAAAGAAAGAAAAAGGAAACAAGAGGAAGAAAGGAGGGAAGAATGGAGGAGGGGTCCAGAGGATGGTTATGGGAAGGAGAAGGGTCGTAAATGGGGAGAGGTGTGAATGGGATGGGGGAGTTGATTGGGACGGGTGGGGTGGGAGGTAGTTTGTGGGTGGGAGAAAGTGTGTAGTCGGGGGGGGGGGCAGGAGAGGGTTTGTTTGTGGGTGGCAAAGGGGGTGTGGGCGGTAGGGGGTGTAAAGTAGTTTGTGGGTGGGGGAGTGTAGTTAGAGGGAGTGGGAGGGGAGTGTGGCTATGGGGGTAGAGGGAGGCAGTTATGTGTTGGAGGGGGGTGCGTTTGAGTGATGGGATAATAACGGGGTTGGGCAAGACAGGGAAAGAAGAAGGACAGAGGAAGAAAGAAAAAGAAGAAAAAAAAAAAAAAAAAAAGAAAGGGAAAAACGGGGGTATGGAGAGGGACTGTGGGTGTCTGGGTTATGGTAGAGTTAACGCTTTCAGGCCCACATCATGAACTCCAGACCCCCATACAAATCCCCCTCCCCCATCGCTCCTTTACAAACAGCATCAATACTCCACATTAATCATCAGCAATTTTGCCCCTGTAAGGGCTATTTTATGTCCTCACCCCCTCTGGAGAGTAGCATTCCCACTCTTCGCCAGAGGCGACGCTTTTGCAAAAGTCTTGTCCACATAACGTCTTGCCTGATCAGGGGCCGTGAATGTCTCTGTACCTCCTCCTGGGGCAAAGATTTTAAGGATGGCCGGGAATTGCAAAGCAAATTTTATCTTCTTTTTGAAAAGCTCTGTGCAGACATCACTGAAGGCTCTTCTTTTCTTTGTGACCTCCGCCGAATAGTCACTGAATATCAGAATCTTATGTCCTCTTACCACTGTGGGGGATGTCTTCTTCCGAAATGCTTGTAAGATGTTAGTTTTATCCACAAAGTTCAAATATCTGACAATCACTGGTTTGGGTCTTGGAGGTGTGTTTGCACTTGTGTGCTGGGCTGTGGGCTCCCACTCTGTGTGCCCTTTCAGCCTTGAGTGTATCAGCAATCCCCAGAGCGTGAGGTATGTCCTCCATGCATATCCCCATTAGCTGGTGAGGGGTGATAGTTTCTGGGAGCCCGATGATTCTTAAGTTGTTTCGTCTGGAGCGATTCTCGAGATCATCAATTTTATCTGCAAGTTGCTGGTTCAGCCTGGTGACTTTTTGCAGCTCGGCCTGCACCTCTCCCAACTCATCCTCTGCAGTGCTGAGTCTATTCTCCACTGTAGCCAGTCTTTCTGATTGCTGTGAGATGGCTTCCTGCATTTGCTTCAGGGCATCAGACACTGTCTGCTCCAGCATTTCCTGAAGCTTGGGGGTTAACATCTTTACCACCTCATCAGCTAGGGACTTGTAAGAAATGCTGAGACCTGCAGTGCTTATCTCCTGCTCACCCCCTTCCTCCTGCTGGGTAAGCTGATTACCAGGCTTATTGCTTTTCCTGGGCTTGGTCACCTCCGGAGCCATTTTAGCATTAGGCTAGGTTTGCACACTGCGTCTTTTTGACGCTGCGTTTTTGTGCGTTTTTGGCCGCTAAAAACGCACCTGCGTCGAAAAAACGCATCAAAAACGCATGCGTTTTTGCCGCGATTTGGTGCGTTTTTGGCTGCGTTTTGCTGCGTTTTTGATCTCTGCGTTTTGCTGCGTTTTTCCAATGCATTGCATGGGCGGAAAACGCAGAAAAGCGCAGGAAAGAACTGACATGTCCATTTTTTTTTTTAACTCAAAAACGCAGGTAAAAAAAACAGATGTGTGCGGACAGCAAAAATGAAAACTCATAGACTTTGCTGGGGAAGCAAAGTCCTGCAGTTTTGAGGCCAAACACGCGCAAAAACGCCGCGAAAAACGCACTGTGCGCACATAGCCTTAGCCCGGCTGCTCCTTTGGGCTGGGGAAGATCCCTGTCCTACAGTCCTGTTCTTGTGCACATACCTCTCCATTATGTCTGAGGGGCATGCACACTGTCTTATCTCCTCTTTCCCACCTCTTATCAGCTGGTTTGTGTGCTTGGGACTGCAGGGGTCTTGATAAAGAAGTAGGAGCTCTTCTCACATGCTGCCTTCCATGCGAGCGCAGAACCCGGAAGTCCCCAATGCATTTTTTAAGTCAAATCTATTGTTTGGAAGGGCTCAAAAACGCAAAAAAAAAATTGTTATGATGCATCTTGGCTGTATCTTCAAAAACGCAGCCGAGATGCATTAAAAAAAAAAAGATGCACAGCCAAATAGAAATCTCTCCGACTTTGCTGGGAGAAGGAAATGGATGAATTTTAGGTGCACCTTTGTGACCTCAAAAATGCACCAAAATACAGCAAAAGATGCACTGTGTGAACATAGCCTTAGGAAATTCCATGACTATTTTGTCTTCAAGAATTTTTAAGTAGGGTTCCTACATAGGGAGGGCCTGGATCTCCCCTAGTCTGCATGCTGCAGTAATTTCCACCAGGAAGATTACTTCCAAGAAATTTACTTACTAAAAGTAAATAGAGACTTTAAGATTTTTTGGCCTACTCGTCAGCTCCTGAAGGTGGTTGTATCTTTTACCTACCTGATGATGAAGGAAAAACACAGTACTTGTATATTGTCTGACATTACCTACAAATAGAATCCTTTCGAACAATTTTGTGAAATTTTTAGGGCTTCTCAGACAATGGTTACTGATCTATAATTTGAAGATCCTATTTAAACAAGCAAAAAAAGAAGCATTACACCATTTTACACTTTCATCTGTGTTTTATGATACGTGTGATACTGTTTCCGCTTGACTCTTAAGACAAGTCTGAATCACTCCACTACCAATTTGTGGCCTTTACATTCTGAAAGGTTATTAGTTTCTTTCTTAAATCAACAACATTAACAGAAATAAACACTTTAAATAGATCCCTCTGTGTGTAATGACTCTATATAATATATGTGTTTCCCTTTTTGTATTGAATTACTGAAATAAATTAACTTTTTGATGATATTCTAATTTATTGATATGCACTTGTGTAATATACAGGGTGGACCATAAAAATCGATACACCCTGATAAAATGGAAGTGGCTGCTGATATCACCTTTGGGCATATTAGTACATGGGAGGGGCCAAACAATTGAGGCCGAGTGACACCCATGGCGGCCATCTGCAAAACCGCCATGAATTCAACTTTAATTTTTTCAATGGGAAGGGGGTTACGTGACACATCAAATACATAGAGAATTGTGCAAGAAAAACAATGGTCTGCTCATTTTTGATGTAGATTTATTCATTATCAAGTTATTGACATGTTTGTGACATGGAACAATGACAGTAATCCAATTAAGGATGTGCTCAAAATGCTGCCAATTGTGTTGAATTGTCAACACGGGTCTCTTCTTCCACTCTTGACACACCAAGAGCAATACCGCAGAAGAAATGCTACAACAGGACTCCTGTATCCGTTGTTTCAGGTGCCCCACATCCTGGATCCTGGATCTGCAGTTTTACCCCTAGTGAGTTCTATCAGAGATGGGGTTAACACAGATCCATCCCTGAGGCAAATGTTCAACAAGTGAAGTTCAGACAGCTCAAACCAATTGCTCAGTATAATGCAGCTGCGGTGGCCGGTGTGGCGCCCTGGACAAGCCAGGTCGTCACAGAACAACACCTATACACCCCACACTCCCGGTCAGGCACACATAAGTCAGACAAAAACCCTTGTTGCCTCCCTCCAGGGGCTGATGTCCACACCAAGGGGTGGGCCAGGCAGTTGGCCCCGCCCACCGAGGAGTTCACAGTCCTGGAGGCGGGAAAAGTAGACAGGTTTTCAGTTTGGAAGTGAAAGTGGAAGGAGGGAAGTAGCAGTTGAGCAGAAAGTTGGTCCGGGTGTGTGGCCCGGACGGATCAGCAAGGTTGGCAGACGGTGGTGACCGTCTGCAGGAGTGGCCTATTGGAGCTAACTGTAAGGACTGTGGACGGGCGGTGGCCCGGCGGTACCGGACCGGTACGCAAAGAGAAGCCAGCACCATCCGGCAGGGGCTTACGGACCCCGGCAAGGCTAGGAGTTGCCGTGAATTTGCCAAATCCGTTAGCGAAGGGAACCTCCTGGGTTTCCCAGCAGCCAAGTTCCGTCAGAAGGCAACAGTCCAACCGAGAGAGGGAAACACAGTCACCGCCAAGGCTAAAGTTCCCAGGGCCAGAGCCTGCGGGCAAAAGGGGCTCCTTCAGCACCCTTCCAAGCTGGGGAGCGGGTTACCGGTGGGAACCCATTGGAACCATACACGTTACACAGGTGCAGGGAAAGGCAGTCACCATCAACCTGCCGGGAGGAGAAACACCGCAGCCATCTGTGGGACCCGTCCATCCAGCCGTGTGTTTTACCGAGAACTGTGTCCTCATCATTGGCTGAGTGAGTACCACCGTGCCGTGCGGCACAACGCTGCCCCGCGACCCTGCACCTCGCCAGGCCCCGTAACCCGCCTGCAATCCATCCCTACCCCATCACCGGGCCCCGGGACAACCAACCCCCTACCCACGGAGGGGAGAACTAACCTCCAGGCTGCTCCCTGTCATCGCTCCCGGGATCCCAGTCCAGAGCAGCGGTGGTGTCACCAATATCACCACAACCGTGGGTGGCGTCACGGACAATAACCAAATCCCCACAATCCAATCCCCACCCTTTTCACTCACGGGCAAGGAACGCCGCTCGAGTCCCCGGGATCCGGCCCACCGCTCGAGCCACCAAGGAGCAGCGGCAGCAGCAGCCGGACCCGAGCAGTGGGAGAGCGCAGCGTCCCCTCCTCCGCCCGCGACACCGGAACTACAGGCCGGTTCCTGGATCCACGGATAGGCAAAAAAGATTTGTATCCGGCATCTGCAAATAAAAATCACACCTTTATTGAATTGGTTTAAAACATAATGAAATCGAGCATAGACAGTATAGACAAACTGCGGATGTCAGATACAAATCCATCCCTGAGGCGTCTATTAATCCTAAGGGCTAAAGGGCCCGTTACACGCTACGATATATCTAATGATATGTCGTCGGGGACACGTCGTTAGTGACGCACATCTGGCATCGTTTGACATATCGTAGCGTGTGACAGCTACGAGCGACTGTGAACAAGCAAAACTACTCACCTTATCGTTGCACGTTGACACGTCATTCATTTTCAAGAAATCGATCGTTCTTCTGCGTGCCGATTGTTCATTGTTCCCGAGGCAGCACACATCGCTCCGTGTGACACTCCGGGAATGATGAAATGCAGCTTACCTACGTCCCGCCGGCAATGCGGAAGGAAGGAGGTGGGCGGGATGTTACGTCCCTCTCATCTCCGCTCCTCCGCTTCTATTGGGCAGCCGCTCTGTGACTTCGCTGTGACGCCGAATGTCCCTCCCCCTTCAGGAAGAGGATGTTCGACGCCCACAGCGAGGTCGTTCGGGAGGTAAGTACGTGTGACGGGGGTTACCGACTTTGTGCGACACGGGCAACAAATTGCCCGTAACGCACAAACGATGGGGGTGGGTGCGATCGCACATGCAAACGCACGATAAATCGACCCGTGTAACGGGCCCTTAAGGCCATAGCGCATAGCAACTTCTAAAAACTCAGGAGTTTCATACGGAAGAAGAACCTCTTTTAACCTTTCAGACAGGCCATGACAAAACTGGTTTTGAAGGGTGGAGTCATTTCACCTGGTGTCAGTGGTCTATCTGTGGAACTCTGAAGAAAAATAAAACTCTGACCAATTTCTCTGATGAAACCTACATAACTTAGACTCTACAAGGGTGATTTGGTGACCACAAAAAATACGTCTATCCAAGGGACTAAGAATCGGTTGGAAAGGAGACGGCCCAGGACTGAGAATTCTCTAGAAGGAGTGAGACAACAATCCACTCCCGATGCTCCTCACTACCTGATGAATGAGGACAAAGCATGAAATAGAGTTTACAAACTTTTATGGACACCACAAATGTATCCCTTCTCCCAGAAAACCTGTCTTGGAGGGCCACCTTAGCCATGGAACGTCATGGCACCAGATGAAATTTATAAATTTATCAGTATTAGCAAGCAATCCTGCCACTTAGTGAAAAATAATTTCAGCTTATTGAACTGATGACCTATAAAAAGGTGTCTCATTACCATGGTGTCGCACAAGAAACATCTCATGATGGGTAAGACATGTGTGCTGTCTCAAGACCTTTGCAACCTCATTGTTGTAAAACATACTAATGACATTGTGTATAGAATAACTTCTAAACTACTGAAGATTCCTGTGAGCACACTAGGGGCCATAATCAAGGTGTCAAAAGAACATCATTTCACCATAAACTGGCCATGTCCAGATGCTGCAAGCAGGATTTCAGACAGAGGAGTAGACAAAAAAAATTATCAGAAGAGTTGTCCAAGAGTTAATAACCACCGGTGAAGAGGTAAAGAAAAACTGAAATCAGCGCATACAATTCTTTCAAAGAAAATAATAAGTAATGCACTCAACCTCAATGACCTGTATGCATGCTCACTACACAAGACTTCATTGCTAAACAAATAGCATATTGAAGCGCATTTCAAGTTTTTTCAACAGATTTTAGTCAAACATGTAAAAAACTTGAAGAATATAGTCTGGTCAGATGAGACCAAACCAACTTTGAAGTTTTGAGGTGGTAACATCAGAGTGTTGGGTTGTTTTTCAGCATATGGCACTAGCAAACTTCATATAGTTGAAGAATGAATTGACAAATGCACTTAGACATTCTTGATAAAAATCTGCCGCCTTCTACCAGAAGATGAAAAAAGAGTGGGCTTTTGAGCAAGACAATGATCCAAAACACAGAGCAAAGGAAATTCAATTTGTTTCAGTGAGTGACATCACTTCTGCAGCTTCAGAATCCCGCGTGCGCTAGCTTACCATTCTCGTTGCCTTCTCATCCTGGTGCTTGCTTCTCGGCTTCTGACGCGCACTGAGCATGACCTGAACCACTGCTGTCATCTGAGCATGCGCAGCACGCGTCAGAAGCCAACACTCAAACAGCCGGATGAGGTGGCGAGAACGGTAAGCGCGCGCACGCGAGATTCTGAAGTGGCGACCATCACATCGCTGATGTAAATCAATGGTATCACGCCCACAGGGGTGTGATAACATGGAAAGCATGTAGATGCCAACAGGGCGATGAGACGCCCATGGGGCTAGAGACCTATGCTATTTACATAGGACATTTGAAAGTAAAAAAATGTATTTTATTACTTACATATTACACAATATAACAACACAGGGATGGGTAGGAAGGGGTTAGCAGCTCACACATGCTCCTGCTTGTAGGTCAGAACGCTTTTTTGACCTGACAGGTTCCCTTTAAGTATTTCAATTAACATTTTATAAACTGTACCTAGGGCTTATTTTTGACATAGGGCTTATATTTAGAGCAGCTGCAAAAACTTGAAAAAAATCACACTGGGCCTATTTTCAGGGTATTTCTTATTTTTGGAGTATCCCAAATTTTGCACCTTTTGGACAGTAAAAACACATTTCTCCAGTTTGGCATACCATTTGTTATCTCTAAAGATCTGTAATACCTGTTTAATATGTGCCTGATGTGTCTCCATATCGGGTGAGTAGATGAAGATATCTTCCAAATTACCCACCACAAACCTGCCCACCAAATGGTAAAAAAATATCAATCAGAAAATGCTGTAAAACGGTGTGGGGCATTAGTGAGACCAAATGGCATGACCAGGCTTTCAAAGTGACCTTCAGGTATATTGAAAGCTACTTTACATTAATCCCCTTCTCGGATGCTAAACTAATTGTGAAAGGCATGTCTACATGACAAGATACTAAGTTGGCAGCATAGAGCACATACTTAAATGTTGATACAAAGTGGAATAAAAATTGAAATAATCTGTTCTCTTGAACAAAGTTTTTTTCTACATGTATGTCTTATTTTTCTACTGTGCAGTTTCTGCTGCTCCCATTGCCATTAGATGTCCACACATCTCTTGCACTTTCTCAGTGTGTTGTATAGCTATACTATACTACTGCTAGGAAACAAACTTCAAGCAGCTTTCAAAATTGGTATTTTTTTTTTACTGGATTAAGGAAAAGCCTTTGCTTCTTCACTCAAAAAAACAACACATTTTTCTTTTTTTTTTTTTTTTTAAAAAAATGGATAATTTTTGGACAGCTTGATAAAAAATCCATTGAAATAATTTAGTTATTTTGATAAATTAAACATGTTGGAGAACCCAAAAAGGGATAAATTATTCACTGCTTGCTGGGAAGCCAATGGTTTTAAATAGTACACCTGTATCTGTTCCTTAAATAAAGGGATAATTTCAGACAACATGTAAAAAAAGCTATACCTTCTTCATTTATGAGTAGCAAAGAAAAAAGCTCTTGATACACCCAAACCAGTGATAGCTATTTCTCTCCCAGTGTGATACTGCCATGATGTCTTTTGTTTGCACCGTTTAACTATAAACACCAGCAAGGTAGACATCTGCTCCCAAAAAGTTATAATTTTTGGACTGTTTTTATCATTTAAGTAGCCTAAAAAGTTTAATAGTGCAGTGTGCTGGTAAATAGGCTTTTGGTTACCACCAATTACCATCTGTTTTCTTCCAGCCAAGTAGATTAAGGTCAATTGGACATTACTAAGGTTGTATCTAAGTTAAAGTTCTTAATAAGGGTTCAATACAGTTCTAGGAAATGTCGGAGTGTTATACCCAACTTTTCACAGCAATTAAAGTACATGCAGGTTGCCCAAATGTATTCACCACAATTACAGTATTTTGTGAATATTTGTTGAAGCAGGTGAATTTCAATTTCAAAAGATTTGATCGTCTCTCATGGGCACTAAATACTCAGAGCAGAAACTTCAACTCAATGGCATAAAAAGGTGAAAAAAAATAAAAACAAATGTTGACTGACTGAGCCATCCTTTTATCCTCTGATTTTTGTCCTCCTTCCACTGCATGACATCACAGATCGCAGACTAGATTCAAGTTTTAACAACTCCGATGTCCCTGACTTCTCAACATAGGACGTCTATTTTTGTTACATAAATGTTTTGAGCTAAAACAATGGTTTTTTTTTGCATTACAATTTTTAAGTATTTTTATATTTTAGGGCAACTTTATCATCACAACAAGCCAACAGAACCTTCTATGGGGAAGTATGCATAATACTATTTCTCAATCTACGTATACACACTTAAAAACAGTAATATGGTTTATGGCCTCCTTCTCCATCAGGCTGTTAAATGAAGCTTAAGAAATTTAAGCTTGTTTTAAGAGAGAACATATGTTACACCTGAAGGCAAAACATTTAAATCAATGCAGAGGTGTAAATTTATAGGGTTTCAATCATTACAGACTAAACCGTCTGTGGTTGGACTGCTGGGACACTTCCTGATGAAAAAGGAATGATATATCCTGTAGTAAAACTATGCATTTAAGTATGTAGAGGTTGGGGCATCAGAGGACAACTTATTTACAAGATAAATTATAAAAAAACTTTATTACTATGAAGGCTCATGATGATTATAGCCAGAGGAGTCTAAATGAACCTTAGTTCATTAATGCAAAATCAAAAATTGATTAAGGGTATGTGCACACGTTGAATATTTGGATGCAGAAATTTTTGCACAATTTCTGCATCTCTTGGCAGGAAAAATGCAGCACGTTTTTGCACCATTTATTGATGCAGTTTTGCATGCGTTTTTCACCTGAGGTTTTCTATCATTTTTGGATTCCAATGAATGATATAGAGATAGATAATTGCTACAGATTGATAATAGATATAGACAGACAGCCCGTATATCACAAAAGTGAGCTCATGCCTTACATTTTTGATAATATTTTATTACATCTTTTCATGAGAAAACAATTAATATATGACACTTTGATACAATGCAAAGTAGTCAGTGTGTAGCTTGTATAACAGTGTAAATTTGCTGTGCCTTCTAAATAACTCAACACACATCCATTAATGACTGAGCTGCTAGAAACAAAAGTGAGTACCGTATTTTTTGGACTATAAGACGCATCTTTTTCCCCCCAAATGTTGGGGGGAAAATGGGGGGTGCGTCTTATAGTCTGAATGTGGCTGCGGGGAATGAGGGTGCTGCGGTGGAGTGGGTCATCAGAGGCAGGAGCAGGCTGTAGCAGCGCCTGCCATGACCACGTTGGCCCACTCATTTCATATGCATGCCCATCATCCCGCCCATCGTCCCTCAGCGCTGAAGCCGGCATGGACAGGTGGGTGGGATGATGGGCGGGGGGTGCTCGCAAAATTAACAGCTGGCCCGCATGATCACCCCTGGCAACTACAGCCTGGAGTGATGATGTGCGGCTGTATTCACTGCCCCCCCCCCGCGCATCATCTATCATCTGCTCGGGGGGCAGTGAATAAGTACGGTATACTCACCCGTCACTGTTCCCCTGCAGCATCGCGATGTCTTCCTGTCTGCCGGCCTGCTGATCTGTGTGGAGAGAGTGGTGAGCACAGCGATGACGTCATCCCTGTGTGCACCGCTAGTCTCCACACAGGTCAGCTGACAGGCAGACAGGAGGACGAGCAATGCTGCAGGGGAATGGGGACGGCTCCACACTCCAGCAGCGCTGCTGCTGGCACTGACAGGAGGAGGAGCAATGCTGCATGGAGCGAGGAAAGGTGAGTATAAACGTTTATTTTTTTGTGTGCCACAGAATACAGGCCATTTAGCAGGATGTGGGTATATAGCAGGATGGATGGGGGTATATATCAGGATGGATGGGGGTATATATCAGGATGGATGGGGTATATAGCAGGATGGGGGTATATAGCAGGATGGCAGTATATAGCAGGATAAGGGCATATACCAGGATGGCGCTATGTAGCAGGATGGGGGCTATACCATGATGGCGGCATATAGCAGGATGGGAATATATACCAGGATGGGGTGCATATATACAAGGATGGGGATCATATACAAGGCAGGAGGATCATTACCAGGATGGGGTACCTTAGTTAGAGAATTTGAGGACATTACCCACATAACAGTGTCAGCAGCAAATCCTCGCCCCATACCAGTGTGTCATGACCAAATTTTTGCTTAAAAGTTTATTTTCCTATTTTCCTCTTCTAAAACCAGGGTGCATCTTATGGTCCAATGTGTCTTATAGTCCGAAAAATACGGTACATCCTTAAGTGAAAATGGCCAAATCAAATTGTGCCCAAAGTGTCATTATTTTGTGTGGCTACCATCATTTTCAAGCACTCTCTTGTGATTGGAATGTACTAGAGCTTCACAGGAGCTGCTGGCGACGTGCCAGAATTGGTGCATTTAATATTATGAATGTATAGAAACAATAAGCCAAGACACCGTAGTCCCAGTCTGGAGTGTGCCATGTATTCCGCACGGAAATCCCTGGTCCGGGTTAAATGGAATCCAAAAAGAAAGAACAAATCGCAGGTGGGGATGAATAAAAGATACTCTTTATTTCCCTTTTAAAAGATCCACATACGGTTATGGCCTCCACAGAATGTATCAAGAGTAGAGATGAGCGAGCCTCTAGAGGCTCGAGTTCGGTTTGGTTCGTCGAACGGAGGTCGCGTTTGAGTTTGGTTCAGCGAGCCGTTCGACGAACCTCTCGAGCCCCATTGAAACCAATGGCAGGCAAACACAAACGCATAAAAACACATTATAATTGTACACATACAGTTGATAAACATTGCCATAACACTTACCTGTTCCCGCGATGCGTCCTGCACTCTGTCTCCCGCCACTTTTCCTTCCAATAATCGCTGCGTCCTCCCGGTAACCAGCACCAGCATAGGACCTATCGTGACGTCAAAATAGCATGTGACCAGTCACGTGTCTATTATCTCATTGGCTACAGACTGGTCACATGGCTAGACATCATGCTAGGTCCTGTCATTGCATCTCTCCGGTACGCGGTGGACGTTTGTGTATCTCCGTGTACCAGCGAGATGCTCTGGCACATGGTCGACTCCCTGTTCTGCTTCCCCGTTCCGTTATTCACCGGCTGCCACAGCCGGTCAATAACGGAGATCACCGTTGCTATAGCAACGCGCCTGTCAGCGGTGATGTCACCGCTTACAGCCAGCAGCTTCTTCTCACTCACGGAGTGAAAAGACTGCATGGGAATTAGCAGTGTCCTTCCTCCCATGCAGTGCTGTCTGATATAGCAGAGCTGCATGGGTTGAAGGAGAAAGAAGACAGAAGACCATGGATTGTGGAGGGATAAGAGAGAGTAATAAACATGGAGTCCTAAGTGTGTCTGTGTATTTATTTCTATTAAAGTATTTTTTCTCTGTGTGGTGTCTTTTTTTTTTTACCCTTTATTTGTAGATTTTTAATGGCCGGGTAAAACTTGCCTGACATTAAGAATCTCTGACTTAATACTAGCTAGTAAAACAAACCTAGTATTAACTCATTATTACCCAGCAAGCCACTCGGCATCAGGGCAGCTGGGAGACTTGGATACAGCACCAGATGATGGCGCTTCTATGAAAGCGGATTGCAATTCTCAGCAGAGGGGCCCAGAAATCTCAGGCCAACCTGTGCTGCGGATTCCAATCCTCAGCTGCCTAGTTGTACCTGGCTGGACACAAAAATATGGTGAAGCCCAAGTCATTTATTTTTTACTTATTTCATGAAATAAGTGAAATAATTAAAAAAAACGGGCTTCCCTATATTTTTGGTTCCCAGCCGGGTACAAATAGGCAGCTGGGGGTTGGGGGCAGTCCGTAGGTGCCTGCTGTACCTGGCTAGCATACAAAAACCACAGCACAGGTTGGCCCGAGCTTTCTGGGCCCCTTTGCTGCGAATTGCAGTCCGCGGCCACCCCAGAAAATGGTGCTTTCATAGAAGCGCTATCTTCTGGTGCTGTATCCAACTCTTCCAGCTGCCCTGGTGACGGGTGGCTCGCTGGGTAATAATGGGGTTGGGGATAGCTGTATATTATCAACTAGCCCTAAGCCCGAAATTCATGGTGTCACGCCAATATTAGACATGGCCACCATGAATTTCTAGTACTGATAAAAAAAACACAACACACAGAAAAATATTTTTATTAGAAATAAAACACAACACAATTAGTGACTCCATCTTTATTGAAATAAAGAACCCCCCTCCGCAGTAATCCTGGGTCAAGGGTCCCGCGCCGTCCAATCCGGATCCAATATCATCTGATGGGTTTGCTGGAAGGCAAAGCGATCAGATGATGTGTCAGGTTCAAGGGCCTGAATCACATGACACAGCAGCTGATTGTATAAACGGCATTTATACAATCAGCTGATGCATCAGTGCAAAATAAAACAAACTACACTGACTGACTGAGACTGACTGACTGACTGATTGAGACTGACTGACTGAGAGAGACTGACTGACTGAGACTGACTGACTGAGACTGACTGACTGACTGAGACTGACTGACTGAGACTGACTGACTGACTGATTGACTGAGACTGACTGACTGAGACTGACTGAGTGACTGAGACTAACTGACTGACTGACTGACTCAGACTAACTGACTGTCTGAGAGAAAGAGAGAGAGCAATGCAGCCTCATTCCGTGAACTGCTCCGATTTTAGAGGTGTGGCTCACAGCTGATGTCCGGCTCCTCCCCTCAGTGCACAATTAAATTAAATTAGAATTATAAATAAATAATTCTAATTTAAAATTAAAAATAAATTAAATTTTTTACTGGGACGGCCGGGGCTAGAACTCGTGAACTAATGCTTCTTCTAAGAGAACAATACAAATACTACATAGACAATTACATAAAATAAAAGGGATAAACATGACACTTACTAAACTCATACCATAGGTGTGATTTCTGAATTTATGGCGGTAGTATCCCCAAGAGTAGAAAACAGACAGCACCACATCTTATGTGTGTCCTCCAGTAACCCACAAAGGCCAAAAATGGGCTGCTGACTTTTATGACCTCAGCTCACCTTCCCATCTGTGACCTTATTTTGCGATGTCTTGTGAGCTGTGCCAAGAACTTCAGAGAATTGGGGAATTTTAGTTTTTCGCACATCTTTACCCTGGGCCACACAGGTGAGGAGTAGTGATGAGCGAGTATGCTTGTTAATACTCGGTACTCGCACGAGTATCACTGTACTCGGGCTACTCGGCGGGGACCGAGTAATCTCGCGATCCTCGTGCTGTACTCGTGGTCTTCATCCCAGCACGTTGGCGCTCTTTTGAGAGCCAGCCCTCATGCAGGGATTGGCTGGCAGACCACTGCAATGCCACAGCCCTGTTAGTTGTGGAATTGCAGTGATTGGCCGGCCTGCACAGCGTGACCGAGCCTTTATACCGGCGGGCGCGCTGTGATCTGCTCACAGCCATCCAGACAGTGAGTGCAGGGAGAGTGTTGCTGCTTCAGGGAAAGGTTTGCGGCCCTTTATAGTTAGTTCCGGAGCAGGGCTGCAAACAGTGTGACCAGAAGTCCTTCTTAGGACTATTATAGTTGTATACAGGCAGGCAGGGTATAGCCAGGTCAGAGTACAGTAGCAGAGTCCTTCTCAGGACTATTGTTGCTGTATACAGGCAGGGTATAGCCAGGTCGGAATACAGGCTAGTGACCAGAAGAGTCCTTGTCAGGACTATTGTAGCAGTATACAGGCAGGCAGGCAGGCAGGGTATATAGCCATTCCTAGTGGTGACCGTATACCAGCCTTCATCATATCTGGGGCTGGTGTACACAGTCTAAAACAGTCCAGATACTGTCAGACTTCTCAGTAATTGTCGCTCCTAAAAACCTGTTAGGTTCTTAGTGCGTCCGTGCTTGCATTTAAAAACCGCACGTGTGTGCCTGTCGGTGGCAGCATACAGGTGCACTTGTGTGTGTTTTTCACAAACTAATATATAACGCACAAGTCTAGTGAATAATACACGTCAGTCAGCAGTGTCTGATAGTGTCAGACTTCTCAGTAATTGTCGCTCCTAAACCTGTTAGGTTCTTAGTGCGTCCGTGCTTGCATTTAAAAACCGCACGTGTGTGCCTGTCGGTGGCAGCGTACAGGTGCACTTGTGTGTGTTTTTCACAAACTAATATATAACCCACAAGTCTAGTGAATAATACACGTCAGTCAGCAGTGTCTGATAGTGTCAGACTTCTCAGTAATTGTCGCTCCTAAAAACCTGTTAGGTTCTTAGTGCGTCCGTGCTTGCATTTAAAAACCGCACGTGTGTGCCTGTCGGTGGCAGCGTACAGGTGCACTTGTGTGTGTTTTTCACAAACTAATATATAACGCACAAGTCTAGTGAATACACGGCAGCACAGCACTGCAAAATGCGCAAGGGCGTTGGCAAGGAACAAGGAAGTGGACGTGATGGTGGTGCAGGCAGAGGCCGAGGTCGTGGGCAAGCTCTAATTTTGCCACAACAAAGGGCCACATCTAGTCGCTCGCACGTCCTGTCCCAAATTCTTGGGGACCGCAGCAGTACACCGCTCTTGAACCAAGACCAGTGTCAACAGGTTGTTAGTTGGATAGCGGATAATGCTTCCAGTCAGATTGGCACCACCACAAACACTCTGTCTTCCACACGGTCAAGTGTCAGTAGCCGTGATACTGCACCGCACATTTCAGAACCTGATCCTCCTTCCTACCACAAGGCTGAGTACACGTCCTCGGACATTACTGATCGCACACTTGGACACTCGGAAGAGCTGTTCACGTTTCCATTCGCACATTCTGACCTCTCGCCAGCTCATGTTGAAGTGGGTCATGAGGAGATCGTATGTACAGATACCCAAATATTTGAGCAGCCACGTTCTCACGAAGTTGGCAACGTGTCTCAACAAGGGGTGGACGATGATGAGACACAATTGTCAGGAAGTCAGGAGGAGGAGCAGGGTGCGGAAGAGGAAGACGACGTGGTGGATGATCCAGTAACTGACCCAACCTGGCAGGAGGATATGCAGAGCGAGGACAGCAGTGCACAGGGGGAGGGAGGCGTAGCATCCCAACAGGCAGTAAGAAGCAGGGTGGTGGCTCCAGGCAGAAGTCAGGCAACCGTTCCCCGGAACAACAACACGACACAAGGTGCCAGTACAAATGTTAGGTCTTCCCGAGTCTGGCAGTTTTTTAAGTTGGCTCCAGATGATTCTAAAAAGGCCATTTGCAACACCTGCCGTGCCAGCATCAGCAGGGGTACCAAAACTAGCAGCCTGACCACCACCAGCATGATCAGGCACATGTCAGCCAAGCACCCGACTTTGTGGGAAGTACAACAGAGTCGAGGAGCAGTGCTTGCTGATGTCACTGCTACGTCTTCGCTTGTTGTGCATGCAAGCCAATCCCCTGTCCATGCTGCCTGCGAACAAGCCTCCTCCGGTCCTGCACCTGCAGTTGCCTATGCAGAAATAACACCATCATCAAGCACGTCCTTGTCCCAGCGCAGCGTTCAGTTATCCATTCAGCAAACCTTTGAACGCAGGCGCAAATACACTGCCAACGCCCCACATGCCACAGTTCTAAATGCTAACATTTCGCGACTGCTTGCGCTGGAAATGTTGCCTTTTAGGCTGGTGGAGACAGAAGCATTCCGCGACCTGATGGCGGCAGCTGTCCCACGTTACTCGGTCCCCAGCCGCCACTATTTCTCCCGGTGTGCCGTCCCCGCGTTGCATAACCACGTGTCACAAAACATCACACGTGCCCTGAACAACGCTGTTTCAGCCAAACTCCACCTAACCACAGACACGTGGACAAGTGCTTGTGGGCAAGGCCGCTACATCTCGTTGACGGCACACTGGGTTAATATTGTGGAAGCTGGGACCCAGTCTGAGCGAGGGACGGAACACGTCCTTCCCACACCAAGCTTTGCAGGCCCTACCTCAGTCAGGGTTTCACCCACACTCTACAGCTCCGGAATGTCATGCTCTTCAGCCTCCTCCTCCTCCTGCGCATCCTCATCCACTTTACCCTCCACAGCAGTCCCAAGCTGGAAGCACTGCAGCACTGCCTCGGCGAAGCGGCAACAGGCTGTGCTGAAGCTAATCTGCATAGGTGACAAACCCCACAATGCAGAAGAGGTGTGGACAGCTCTGAAACAGCAGGCAGATCACTGGCTCACACCTCTGAACCTAAAGCCAGGAAAGGTCGTGTGTGACAATGGCCGGAACCTGGTGGCGGCTTTGAGGCGAGGCCAGCTGACACATGTTCCATGCGTGGCCCATGTGCTCAACCTCGTGGTTCAGCGGTTTCTAAAGTCATACCCAGAGCTGTCTGATCTGCTGGTAAAAGTTCGCCGCCTGTCTGCACATTTTCGAAAGTCACCTACTGCTTCAGCCGGCTTTGCCGGCTTTCAGCGCCGTTTGCATCTTCCGGCTCACAGACTGGTGTGTGATGTCCCCACGCGTTGGAATTCAACTCTGCACATGTTGGTCAGGATATGTGAGCAGAAGAGGGCAGTTGTTGAGTACCTGCATCACCTAAGCCGTCGGGAAATGGGTCAAACTCCACACATAACACCTGAGGAGTGGAGATGGATGTCCGACCTATGTACCATCCTCCAAAACTTTGAGGACTCCACCAAGATGGTGAGCGGTGATGACGCCATTATTAGCGTCACCATACCGCTTCTCTGCCTTCTAAAACGGTCTCTGCTCAAAAACAAACATGATGCATTGCAGGCGGAGCGCGATGAGTTGCAGCAACAAACAGTAGTGGGTGTGGGTGATGACACACAGCCCAGCCTCGTCTCATCACAACGTGCAGTGGAGGACTATGACGAGGAGGAGGATGAAGACATGGAGCAACTCTCCGGCCAAATTGAGGATATGACATGCACACCAGTCATATCCTCGGTTCAGCGTGGCTGGCCAGAGGACAGGGTAGATGAGGAGGAGGAGGAAGAGGAGGAGGAGGACAGCATGTTCAGTCATCGTGTTGGTCAGGATACTGAAGTACTGGCTGTTAAGAGTCTGGCGCACATGGCTGACTTTATGGTAAGCTGCCTGTCTCGTGACCCTCGCGTTAAGAACATCTTGGCCGACAATCATTACTGGTTGGTAACACTGTTAGACCCACGCTACAAGGAGAACTTTATGTATCTTATTCCCGAGGCGGAGAGGTCAACCAAAATGCAGCAGTTCCGGAAGGCCATAGTCACGGAAGTAGGCAAAGCATTCCCCTCACAAAACGCTAGCGGCATAGGTCAGGAATCAGTGGACAACCAAGACGTACAGCCGAGAGAGGCACATGTCCAATCCGCCAGAGGTAGGGGAACAGTCTTTAAGATGTGGGACAGTTTTCTCAGCCCCTCACGTACCACAGCCCCTGAGGTGCGGGGTAGTGCCACAAAAAATCCTAAGTTTGCCCAGATGCTCAAGGAGTACCTTGCAGATCGAACAACTGTACTCCGACATTCCTCTGTGCCTTACAATTATTGGGTATCCAAGGTGGACACGTGGCATGAATTGGCTCTCTACGCCTTGGAAGTCCTGGCCTGCCCTGCCGCTAGCGTTTTGTCAGAGCGTGTTTTTAGTGCCGCAGGTGGAATCATTACAGATAAACGCACCCGCCTGTCAACTGAAAATGCTGACAGGCTGACTCTGATCAAGATGAACAAGGGTTGGATTGGGCCAGACTTTACCACACCACCAGCAAATGAAAGCGGAATTTAAAGTTTGAAACGGGAATTTGCCATGTACCTCCACTCACCCATGGGTACACACTTCTGGACTTTGGATAATCGCTGGACTGCTCCTCCTTCTCCTCATGCGCCACCATGATGACCGTTACAATAGTTAGGCCTTTGTTTCAGGTATACCCCCAGTGGTAAATTTTTTCGCCCATTCTTTCAGAATGGACATTACAACGACAGGAGACCCGCTCCTTTGCAATGGGAACAATGTTTTGAGGCCCTCATGCACGTCTCTATCCAGGGACAATGTGGAGCCTCCCAATTTTTGGCTGCCCTGCCAAAGGGCTATACTACAATACACCCACTTCCTGACAATGGACACTTCAGGTTTACAGGCCCTCATGCACGTCTCTATCCAGGGACAACGTGGAGCCATCCAATTTTTGGCTGCCCTGCCAAAGGGCTATACTACAATACACCCACTTCCTGACAATGGACACTTCAGGTTTACAGGCCCTCATGCACGTCTCTATCCAGGGACAACGTGGAGCCTCCCAATTTTTGGCTGTCCTGCCAAAGGGCTATACTACAATAGACCCACTTCCTTACAATGGGCACTTCAGGTTTACAGGCCCTCATGCACGTCTCTATCCAGGGACAACGTGGAGCCTCCCAATTTTTGGCTGCCCTGCCAAAGGGCTATACTACAATACACCCACTTCCTTACAATAGGCACTTCAGGTTTACAGGCCCTCATGCACGTCTGTATGCAGGGGCATTGGTGAACCTCACAATTTTGGACTGCCCTGGCAAAGGAAAATACTACAAAGACTCACTTCCTCAAAATGGGCACATTAGACTCAAGAGGCCTTCATGTACGTCTCTTCTCAGGGACATCGGAGTGCCACACAATGTTTTACGTAAAATCTTTCATGTATTAATCTCAAAAAGTAACATACACCAGCTCTATCTCACTATTGGGTATGTGCCCTTAACATTTCCGCCATGAAAATTCATTTTGGTGTCATTTTGGAAGGTTTTCTGGTGAGTCCGTAAAAATGGCGTAAAACGCGGACAAAATTGTTCACAGCTGTGACTTTTGAGTGATAAATGCTTCAAGGGGTCTTCCCCATGCTGTTGCCATGTCATTTGAGCACTCTTCTGAGACTTTTGTGACATTTTTAGGGTTTCTACATGCTGCCGGGGTCATTTCATAAAAATACTCGGGTCTCTCATAGGATAACATTGGGCTCGGTGCTCGGGCCGAGTACACGAGTATCTTGGGATGCTCGGCCCGAGCCTCGAGCACCCGAGCTTTTTAGTACTCGCTCATCACTAGTGAGGAGTATTAGTGTCACATTTTATATCTCGAATTTTTGCTTCGCATAGATACAAACACGACACATCTAGCATGATTTTATTGGTCAATACCAATTTTTGGGATAACAGCGATCGCCCAGCAAAACAAGATGCTGCTCTCTGTTCAGCACTTTGCTGTCACTCCAACAATATGCTTTTCAATTTCTAGCATTAACGTGGCACCTAAAAACTGGGTTCATAGCTTTCCACCAAAAAGAACAAAAGAGATGTTTTCCTCTGTACATTTTCCCTCCAGATTCTTCCATCCCCTCGGTTGTAAATACCACACTCCAGGCTGATCAGATAAGGTCGTCATAACTACACTCATTTCTGTGCTAGCTGATGGTGGGGAGGGTGGTGTAAGGGACCTTAGAGTTTTAACATGACAATAAACATTATTTTCTGAATTATTGCTCTAGTGAAATGGGTGCTTCTGTCACTCTCTATGAACTCAGGCACCCGGTATCTGCCGACAACTTCTGAAATTAGTTTCTTCGATGTAGTTTTAGCTGTGGTTTTGAACACAAGGTTTGTTTCTGGCCATTTTGAGAAGAGTTGACACACACACACACAAGTACATACTCAAAAATTTGCACCTTGGGAAGTTGTAAAAATAGTGTATCCGGAGGCACCGGAATGGCTACAGGGTCTTTGCTGTGTTTTGCATCAGAGTCTTGGTTGTGCATTCTACGATGTTGAGCGCACAGGTCACACAGTCTTTGAACATATTTGGCTGCATTGACATAGAACCCAGGAGCATACAAATGGTGATGAATGAGGTATATCATAGCAGTCTTAGATTGGTGGGTATTAACCTGAGTGGCTTGAATCATCATGGGATACAGACCTTGGGAAATACAAACTTTAATTCCCTCTTGCCACAGTCCTTCTGGTGAATGCACAGCTCCGTTCTCTTGCCATCTAGCAAATTCTTCAGCAGCAGCTTGTTGTTGTAGGTTCTGAAGAAGTAAAAAGGTGACAGGTGGGTCCATGGTGGAAGCCACCTGTGTGACTGCCACCCCAGCAGGGTTGTCACTTGATTTGTAAGCTGCAGATTTTTCAGCCTTGGCTGTGCTTGTAGTCCTTTGCATGACCTTTGATTTTCACTATGGAAACTTTCTTGGGTAAACGTAGGGCCTCCATTAGGCATTGGACAGATTCATGAATCTTGATAGGCTTGCCTGCTACTGTGAGAAAAGATTGAGCTCTCCATATAGGTCCATAGTCATGCATAATGGCGAAACCGTAGCAGCTATCTGTAAAAATGTTAGCAGTTTGGTCTTTAGCATATCTGCAGGCTTCTTCTAGGGCACAGAGTTCAGTTTCCTGGGTGGACATGTGTGGGGGCCGCATTTCTGCTTTTATTGTGTCTTTGAGGGAAACAACAGCATATCTGGTGTAGAACAGGCAATCTATGCCATACCACGATCCATCCATAAAGAGGTCATGTTCAGGATTAGCTAATGGGAAATCAGTAACATGACTAAAGCCTGCTGCTTCCTGGGACATTAGTTGTATACAGTCATGTTCTTGTTTTGGCTCAACTAACAGGTCACCAAGATTATCACTACCACCTCCCATTGCAGAGGCAAGAAGGTAGATGGATTCAGCAATTCAACAATGAATGGTGATGTTATCAGGCATGAGGTTTCATGGGGTGACAGAGGATAACAAGGAACCGGGGCTCCTAGAATGGCCCTCAGGCTAGGAGTGCCCTAGCTGTCCCTACTCCCAGAGATACGTATAATGGTGGTGATGTCTGGGCCACCTTCCTTGCCCTGCTCCTAGCCAGTTGTAATTTAATACCCCTTATTTCCCACCCCAGGGGAGGACCGGGACAGGAATGATCAACCCACAGATATGGAAAAATGGAGGTAATCAACACTCGATCATACAGCTAGCACACACGGAGATATAAGACAATATGTGATCAGGAGGAAATAAAGAGCAGGAAGGAAATACCAGACGATGACAGGATTTCTACAGCACACCAAGTAGCACACAGTAAATCACCAGCAACAGGAACACAACAGTACACAGACTGGGTTAGCGAAAGCTATTGTCAGCATGGGAAGACAGATTCCTCCATTAATAAAACTGAGAACCACGCTCTAGAAAAACCTTCTTAGGAATGTCCTGGCCCCTTATTTTAACCATGGCTGATAATAATCATGGAGACACCATGGTGGAGGAGATATGCAGGCCCAGGTTGGAATCCCCCAACCCACCTGGACCAAAGGTTTTTTTCAACTGCTGTATTCCCATGGGATCAGAGGGGAAGACACCAACAAAATTACCCATTTTGCCACAGCAAAAACAAGCTCTTCCACTTTTAGCTGAGGAAAAGCTATCCTCACATGGGATGTCCCGCTCCAAGCTGCAAAGGCTCGGGTGATCTATGGTGGTCCATGTGTCGCGGGCGGAGGAGGGGACGCTGCGCTCTCCCACTGCTCGGGTTCGGCTGCTGCTGCTGCCGCTGCTCGGTGGTGGCTCGAGCGGTGGGCCGGATCCCGGGGACTCAAGCGGCGCTCCTCGCCCGTGAGTGAAAAGGGGAATTTTGATTGTGGGGATTTGATTATTGTCCGTGACGCCACCCACGGTTGTGGTGATATTGGTGACACCACTGCTGCTCTAGACGGGGATCCTGGGAGCGGTGACAGGGAGCAGCCTTCTTGTTAGTTCTCCCCTCTGTGGGTAGGGGGTTGGTTGTCCCGGGGCCCGGTGATGGGGTAGGGATGTGTGGCAGGCGGGATACGGGGCCTGGTGAGGTGCAGGGTCGCGGGGGCAGCGCTGTGCTGCACGGCACGGTGGTACTCACTTAGCCAATGATGAAGACACAGTTCTCGGTAAAACACACGGCTGGATGGACGGGTCCCACTGACGGCTGCGGTGGTTTCTGCTCCCGGCAGGTTGATGGTGACTGCCTTTCCCTGCACCTATGTACGGTAGATGGTTATGATGGGTTCCCACCGGTAACCCGCTCCCCAGCTTGGATATGGCTGGAGGAGCCCCTTTTGCCCGCAGGCTCTGGCCCTGGGAAACGGTTGCCTTGGCGGTGGCGGTGTCTCCCTCTCTTGGTTGGACTGTTGCCTTCTGTCGGGACTTGGCTGTTGGGAAACCCAAGAGGTTCCCTTCACTAACGAATTCGGCAAATTCACGGCGACTCCTAGCCTTGCCGGGGTCCGTAAGCCCCTGCCAGATGGTGCTGGCTTCTCTTTGCGTACCGGTCCGGTACCGCCGGGCCACCGCCCGTCCACGGTCTTTACGGTAAGCTCTGATAGGCCACTCCTGCAGACGGTCACCACCGTCTGCCAACCTTGCTGATCCGTCCGGGCCACACACCCGGACCAACTTCAGTCTGCTCCACTACCACTTCACTTCCTCTCACTTCCACTATCAAACTGAACTAACTGTTTTTCCCACCTCCAGGACTGTGAACTCCTCGGTGGGCGGTGCCAACCGCCTGGCCCACCCCCTGGTGTGAACATCAGCCCCTGGAGGAAGGCAAAAGGGTTTTGTGTCTGACTTTGATGTGCCTGCTGGGAGTGTGGGGTGTGTTGGTGTTGTGTTCTGTGGCCCCTGGCTTGTCCAGGGCGCCACACATGCAGGTTCAAAAGAACCCGAGCACCGACCCTAGGCCCGGAGTTCTCAGGGAACTCCGGATAACAATCCAGGTCTGGCCACTAAGGTAATAAAAAAAAGAAAGAAAATAAGAATAAAGCAAGAGCTTTATACTTACTGATTTCCGAGTGGCTGCAGGCTGCTATTTTTAGGCTGGGGGGTCCTTATTACCATGGGCCTCCCCAACCTGAGAATACCAGCTCCCAGCTGTTGGCTTTATCATGGCTGGGTATTAAAATTGGGGCTATCGAAAGTTGTTTTTAGAAATTATTTATTTAAATAATTTTTTATAAAAAGGCGCATGCTGTTCCTCTTATTTTGATACATGGCCACAAGATCAGTGATAAATTATTATTCGGTAGAATACGACCACTGGAAACAGCAGTAATTGGAAGAATATTGAAGTTTTATCTCTGACAGGGCACTTTTATTCACATTTTAAATTGAGGCTGTAGGTGGGATGTGTGACTGCACCTCCATTAAATCTCTTTGGGGCTGCCAAAAAAAAGCCAAGTACAGCACTCACAGCCACTGACAGAATAAAAAGATCAATGGTCGAGTCAAACACGAGCTGCATTTTAATGGGGATAAAAGTTCCCCATGTTGTCGATTGATGTGGTCCCAACAGTTGGAACCCCACCGATCAGTAAGCTATCGCTTATCATGTGAGGTGATTACATGTTACAGCTGTGTAATAGTTCCAGGACAGGGAGGGGTTAAAGTATTTAACATTTAGTAAAAATAAATAATCTTCTCTAATTAATATCAGAGAGAACAAATGACTTCATACACAACACAATCCACTACACCAAGATCAATAATACACATACAAGGGAGAAATACCATCAATATTGACAGAATAATACCACATAACAAATATCAACACACCGTGACCACACCATATATTACCACCACATAGTTACTGAATAATGCCACATACAAGGGAGAAATACCACCACACTGTGACCAGACCACATATTACCACCACATATTGATAGAATATTACAATATACAAGGAACAAATGCCACAACTCCATAACCAGACTACATAGTGACTAAATAATACCGCATACCACATAGATGGGACAAACACCACCAAACCATGAGCAGATCACAATTTACTGCCAAAGAGTGACCAAATATTAAAACATAACAGGGACCAATACTGCCACACCATGACCTCATCGCATATAACCTCCACATAGTAACTGAATGATGCCACATATAAGGGAAAAATACCACCACACCATGTCCAGACCAAATATTACCAACAGATAGTGACCAAATAATAACACATGCAAGAGACAAATACTGCCATACCGTGAGCAGACTACATATTCATATTACTATCACATAGTGACTGAATAATACAATACTAATAGAGAATGGGAAATAGTGAAATATTTGGGTTAGAAATTATTCAGCTCGAATATTCCAATTACTTGTGTATTTGTCACGAATAACAAACCCAATTCAAGTCAATGGGAAACTTGAATAGTTTTCAGAGGACTTTGGAAGTTGGTCAGGGAGGGCTGTAAAAATGCTGAAATGGATGGAAAAGTGTTGAAACTGAATAGGAACAGCATGGGGAAGATGGCTGGATGCATTTCAGACTCACATTTAGTTTCTGAGAATAATGTTATCAAAGTATTACGTGGATTAAAATCATGAAAATAACACCTACTTAGATTCCCCACAGATGTCACACTACTTCCGGGTCTACTCATTAGATCTCATACATATTCACTGCTTCCCCCACCCACCTTCTCTGCTGGCATGTGTGATTGGTTGCAGTCATACTACCGGCTTGCTGGCATCTCTGATTGGCTGCCCTTACAGATAAAGCAGACAGCTGTAGTATGCAGCCCCAGCTGTGTGCGATATCTTGGCTATATATCAAAATAAGAGGGACTTCATGCAGCTTTTCTTTAATTTTTTAAATAATAAATAAATTTAAAAAGCCTGCAGTCTCCCCTTCCCCCAATTTTGATACCCAGCCAAGACAAAACTGACAGCTGGGGCTGGTATTCTCAGGCTGGGGAGGCCCATGGTTATTTGACTCCCCAGCCTAAAAATAGCAGCCCACAGCCAGCCAGAATTGTCGCACCCATTAGATGCGACAATTCCAGCACTATACATGGCTCATCCCAATTGCCCTGGTGATATGGCAATCAGAGTAATATAAGGAGTTAATGATAACTCTGATTTGTTAAAAAAAAATCTCAGCTGCTATCAAGCCCTGGATTAGTTATGAAGAGGCCCCCCATTGCTAATTTTGTAAGTCAAGAGAAAAAAAAGCACAATCAAAAAAATCTGTGTCATACAGGCAATACAGGGATATGTACATATACATATTTAAAGAAAAAAAAAATCACAAAAATATATATAAACAGACAAATATATACACAGTCATATATACTAAAATAGATATAGGTTGTGAATGTCATCCGAGTGGGTGCTGGTGTAGAGTTCCTCTGGTGGCCAGGAATAGTAATTGAAGCTGAGTCTGAATCTGTGAATCAGACAGGTGATGGAATTAATTGGGAATCCAAGAAATCCTATTGCAGATCAGCCTGGTTTATATAGGTGAGCAGTTTCTGCTTGGCTGCTGCCGGTAATAAATATTTACTTCTGCCTCTGAAGATGGCTTGGAGTTTGTCCTTCAGTTTCCTCTATTAATCCTGTGCCAGAATTCACTCCAAATAAGTCTGAAGGTTTTCTTTGCTTAATTGCTTTTTTTTCTCACCTTCGGGTGTTTGTGTTTTTCTTCCATTTTGTTCTGTGTTTGTTTTCTTGCATGTGAGGATCTGGCTCTCTGATATTTTTGAGAGGGCAGTTCCTTCTGCAAGAAAGGTAGTTTCTCCCTGTTCTGATTTTGATTATTTTCACTTTTGAATATTATTTGTTCTGTGATTTTGTTCCTTCCCATTATATCTGCAGTTCTGTTTAATGTGTTTGGCACAAGAGTACCTGATATAGTGGGGGAAAGACCATGTGGTCTTAGGTCTTTTTTCTATCAGGAGTTTGGTATTTTTTCAGGGTTTTTTGCTTGCCGCAATCAGTTATTTTTCCTGTCCTGTTGTATCTAGTAAATCAGGCCTCATCTTTGCTAATAAATATTTTCTATCTGTGTATTGTGTTTTCTTATATCACCATCGTGACATGTTGGGGGCTTGCTATTCGTTTGGGGACTGCTCCGAGGCAAGTTAGGATTCCTCATTTCTATCTTTCAGGTGTAGCAAGTTTCTCTAGCAGTGACAAAGTGTCTAGCTGTGTTAGGAACATCCCAATGCTACTTATAGTGTTGTCCAATAGATAGGGGATTGCGGTCAGCTTAGTTTCCAACTACTCTTGTGGTTTTTATTTTGTCTTGATTAATGGGATTTTTAGTGATCGTCCACGGTTATTAGTTAATAACAGATATACACACACAGACACATTAGAGATATTTTTAAAACTGGGAAGCCGGCAGCAGCCTTGCTCACCTCCCCGCTTGTCTCTAATCCAGCTCCTTCCTAATATGTGGCTGTGCCTGTCATGCTGGATGATGGCCATGGCTGGCCAGGCATAGCTGCACGCTGCACATAGCGCACACTGACACTGCTGTATATACAAGACATATACATTACTGGGGGCATGCATATTACTAGGGAGGGGGGCATACAGAAATGGGGGGGTTATACAGCTCTGGAGGGGCATTCAGCTCTGGGGTGGAGGAACATACTGCTCTGGGGTGGTATACAGTACTGGGGTGGGGAACATACAGCTTTTCGGTGGTATACAGCACTGCCGTTGGGGGACATACAGCTCTGTGCGGTATACAGTACTCGTTGGGGAGGATATACAGCTCTGAAGGGTATACAGTACTCTGGGGGGGTACCTAAAGCTCTAAGGGGTATACAGTACTGTGGTGGGGAGACTTACAGCTCTGGAAGATATACAGCACAGGAATGGGTGACATAAAGCTCTAGGGTGGTATACAGAATTGAGGTGGTGGGCATACAGCTCTGGGAGCTACACAGTACTGGAGTGGGGCATATACAGCTCTGGGTTGCTATACAGCACTGGGGTGGGGGGGATATACAGCTCTGGGAGGGGTATACAGCACTGGAGTGGGGAGGACATGCAGTTCAGGAAATACACAACACTGGGGTGGGGGACATACAGCTCGGTGGGATGCTGGCAGCACTGCAGCTCCTCTCTCTGTTCATCTGTGGGACGGGAGCCCATTGCGCTCAAACTGCACTCACAGATGAACTTTAATGACCCTGCAAGCAGCATTCAGCAGTAAACACTGCATGCCAGTGTGGATTTAAAGGGCCAGCAGGCAGGAGAGTGCAGCTGCTGACCAGAGCACTGTGGTCCTCGAAAAGGCTGTTAACTGCATTGCAGACAAAGCAGCCCGCAGCCATACGTGCCATTTTTGGCATTTGCCAGTATTGTCAGATGACGAACTTGGCCCTGTCCCTTAGTGTTGAAATGTATTTGGAAGGGATGAGTAGGTGCTCAGATGGCGATGTTTACTTTATGAAAAAGAACTGGATTCAACTTAATTCTATTTTTCCTATATGTCTTATTGCGTAATAGATCAATTCTGCCATTATTTTATAGATGGCATGAAATACATTTTAAATTAAAGAACTATGACCATGTCAGAAATAAAAAAAATCGAAAGGACATGTACTGGGCACTTCAGTTAATTAGTATATTGCTCAAACCAAAAAAATACACTTGAGAAGTGTAGATAGAGTCAAATTACATTCAATTTCCAATTAGTAATTTCTCTTCTCTGTCACATATTTAAAATAATTTAAAATAAACCCGCATTATTGTATTCACAGAGCACTAATTTCTGATTTGGAGCATACTCTGCCTGTAACACGGCAGATAGAACTCAGTGTTTTTTTTAAGTATTTGTGTAAGGTCAGGTAAAAGAAAACAGCCAGAGAGAAACGGTTATTACTAACTCTCCCAATTAAGAATTACGTACATCAGAACAACAAAGTAACATTTTAGTATTGCTTAGATCTGTGTATATGTATCATTTACACAGTGCTATTAAATCTTTTTAGTACAATTAAACATTCCTAATTAAATTAGACATGCATCTCACACCCAGGAGAGCCCTGCTTGATCCTCCTAACACTGCCAAATTATCAACTTTAAATGTAAATGTACCAGATTAATCATCGGCTTCTAAAAGCATTAACTTCTACATTAATTACATATTAATCCTGTTTTTAAACATAAATGTTCCCGATAGAATATTGATTTAAATGTTTTTTAAAAAAAGACATAAAGGTCCAATGTACAGGGTAGAGATGCAGAAATCATCTGGGACCTTAGGGCACTCACGTAAGGTTATTTAATTAGCAACTTATGTGAAAAGTGTTTTTTCCTTTGTTACTGCTTACACGTAATATAAATTTACAAAAAATAAATTATAGGGGAAGTCTACCCAAGATGGCCAGACTGAGAGTTACAAATAGGGCAGTGGGAAAAGTTTGGTTAACACTAGAAGTCCCAGAGAGGGGTCATTTAACATTTTTACCTTTGGAACCCAGAGACGGGTCGAATGACCTGAAGGATTTTAGCTAACATCCTATAATCACCGTCTTTTGTTCTGTAATTAAGGCCATTACTGTCGCACCATAGGAGGTTGTTATTTTCCATTGAGTTTAGCCATTTAGTTTATAGTTAGTTCTATCAGTTTATTGTATAGTGTCATTTGACCCTCTTTCGGGACTTCAGGGGGGAGCTCAAAATTTCTGGGACTTCTAGTGTTAAAATCCCATCTCGGTGGAAAATTACAAAAGTTTCTGTTATTTCTATAAGTGAACTTTCAGTCTTTTATTATTGTAGAGTTCCCACTATCTACCACAGTAAAAGCAAGATTAAAATTTCCTCAATTTCCTAACACAATAGGGAGGTAGTTTTAAATATTTTGGAGAACTAATCACAGATCTACTATGGATGTCTCTGGTGCATATTCTTCTGTCTCTTAAGTTTTTCCCACACAAACTAGATGATGATGACATCAGGTCTCCGTCATCACTTCCAGGTCACCTTGTTCTTGTTTACGCTGAATATATTTCTTAATGCCAATGGCTGTGTGTCTGGAGTCGTTGTCCTCCTAAAGAACAAGTTTAGAGCCAAACAGATACCTTTCTGATGATATTGCATGATGGATAAGTATATGCCTGTATTCTCAGTATTGAGAATACCAATAAGTAGGTAACGATGAAGACCATAAATGCAATGGTCAGTCAAGGAAACTTAATACAACAGATGAAGCACACGCCATGCTTAGCGTCATGTAAAATTGGAAGATGTCCAGCAGTGCCATTAGCTCACAACTGGCAGCGAACAGTGGAACTCATCTACACCCATCTACTGTTTGGAGAAATGTAGTCAAAAGTTGTCTTTATTGGAAGAATTGTGACAAAACCATAACTTTGACAGAGAAACAAGGCGAAGTAGGACAACTATGCACAAGGGAAAGTCACACTGGTTCAGCTCCTGAAATTATGGTTTTAAGTGGCATAATGTATGGTAGCCTGACTCCTCTAGTCCTCATTCCAAGTACACTTACAAGCTCAGTATTACATTAATTTGATGATAGAACCAGTAGTATGGCAATTTCATCAAATTGTCCAAGGAGCCTTTTGTTAACACGAGAACACCAGACCAATTTTACTTTCTCCCACAAAAATGTTGCATTAGCGCCAAATATTGCAATTTCAAACAAGAGAAAATGCATCATACAATTTATTGTGCAATTTTTCCTAAGTACGCCGATACCCCATATTTTGTGGATATCTACTATTTAGGCGCACAGTAGGGCTCAAAAGGAAAGGAGTGACATTTTACTTATTGAAAGCAAAATTGGTTGGAATCTTTAGCGGGTGCCATGTAGTGTTTGAAAAGCCCCTAATGTGTCTAAACTGAAGAAACCCCCCCAAGTGACCCCATTTTGGAAAATGTATCCCTTAAGGAAATTGTCTGGATTTTTAGTGAGCACTTTAAAACCCCAGGTGCTTTACAGAATTTTATAACATTGAGCCATAAAAATGAAAAAATAAATTTTTACCACAAAAATGTTGCTTTAACCTAACCCCCAATTCATTTAATTTCATAAGGGTAACAGGAGAAAATGCACTAAATAATTTGTTGTGCAATTTCTCCTGAGTACACCAGTGCTTCATGTTTGGTGTAACTATACTGTTTGGGGCATGGCAGGGTTCAGAAGGGAAGAAGCGCCATTTGACTTTTTGAATGCAAAATTGGCTGGAATCATTAGCTGAAGCCATGTAGAATTTGAAGAGCCTCTGAGGTGCCTAAACAGTAGACCACCCCCACAAATGACCCCATTTTGGAAAATGTACTCCTCAAGGAATTTATCTAGATGTTTGGTGAGCACGTTGAACCCCAGATACTTCACAGAATTGTATTACATTGAGCCATGAAAATGAAAAAATATATTTTAACCACAAAAATGTTGGTTTAACCGCATTTTTTTTCAGTTTCACTAGGATAACAATAGATAATGGACAGAACAATTTGTAATGCAATTTCTACTGAGTACACCTTTACATCATATGTGGCTGAAAACTACTTTTGAAGCACATTAGAAAGTGAAGAAGGGAAGGAGCACCATATATGAGTTCAGATTTATCTGGAATGGTTTGTGGGTGCCATGTCACATTGCCAGAGCCCCTAAGGTGCCAGAAAAGAAGAAACCCAACACGTCTCCCCATTTTACAAACTCCTGCCTGCAATTAATTCATCTAATGATGCAGTGAGCATATTGAAACTACAGGTGTGTCACAAAATGTTATACTATTGGGCGGTGAAGAAAACAAAATACATTTTTACCACTAAAATTTAGTTTTCCAATTTTCACAAGGGGAATAGGTAAAAAAACTTACTCGTATCAACTACATGTTAAACTGTGTTGGTTTGTGTGTTTTGATGTCACATACTATTTGGAAAGTGTTGCTTTTTGCATGGAGTGGTTGTGGAGTTTACTCGTGGGCTTCTTGTTTCCTCCCTGCTCTTCTTTTCTTCCTTATATTTTATTGTCTTATACCTCTGTCAGCACGTGCTGTGTGACAGAGTTTTGGTTTCCCTAGTCTGTCTATATTTGTGAGTTTAATCTCACTACTGTCCTGGTTCCCCCTGGGGAAGTGGGTATCATAACAGGGCTGCCCAGGAGCAGGGCCCGGAAGGAGAATCAGGCATCACCACCTTTAGGGGTATCCCTGAGACTAAGGATAGCATTGGACCCCCAAGTTTGAGGGTCAACTTAGGAGCTCCAGGTTCCTGCTATCCCCATAGTCATTGTGACACAGAAATTTTCCTAGAAAAGTTTACTCACTCCATTTGCAGAGCCCCTCAGTGCCAGCACAGCAGAGAGCCCCTCAAGTGATCATATTTTGGAAATTACATCCGTCTGGGACTTCAGCAACGTGTGTAGTGACGGTTTAGTTTCTCAAAAACACTAATGGAGTCAAATGCTATGAATGTTACTAAATTAAAAATTTAAAATAAGCCCCTTGTCATTCCCAGTACAAGCTTGTGCTTCTTGAAACCTGCACCCCGTAAATTAAGTGGGCTTTACTCACTACAACAATGCCAGCCATATGGATGTTAACGGTGGTTTAGGAATGTTGTGGGGCTCAGAAGGGAGTGCATTTGGATTTGATAGTGCAGATTTTGTTGGGTTTCTTTTTTGAGGGGGAAGCCATTGCATTTGTCAAGAGACTTTGTGCAACCAGAAATGTGGACATCTCCTATAGTACTGTTAACAAATTACAGACCTGAGTGGGGACTTGTTTTTTTGTGGGTTGAGTTGAATGCTATTTGGTTGCCATTTGGGGTACAGAACATTTTGAATCAGCTCAAATTTATCTTGTGCTCTTTGCTGAGCACTAACATCAGGGTTCCCATGTACATCTCCAACATACAGTGCCTACAAGTAGTATTCAACCCCCTGCAGATTTAGCAGGTTTGATAAGATGCAAATAAGTTAGAGCCTGTAAACTTCAAACAAGAGCAGGATTTATTAACAGATGCATAAATCTTACAAACCAACAAGCTATGTTGCTCAGTTAAATTTTAATAAATTTTCAACATAAAAGTGTGGGTCAATTATTATTCAACCCCTAGGTTTAATATTTTGTGGAATAACCCTTGTTTGCAATTACAGCTAATAATCGTCTTTTATAAGACCTGATCAGGCCGGCACAGGTCTCTGGAGTTATCTTGGCCCACTCCTCCATGCAGATCTTCTCCAAGTTATCTAGGTTCTTTGGGTGTCTCATGTGGACTTTAATCTTGAGCTCCTTCCACAAGTTTTCAATTGGGTTAAGGTCAGGAGACTGACTAGGCCACTGCAACACCTTGATTTTTTCCCTCTTGAACCAGGCCTTGGTTTTCTTGGCTGTGGGCTTTGGGTCGTTGTCTTGTTGGAAGATGAAATGACGACCCATCTTAAGATCCTTGATGGAGGAGCGGAGGTTCTTGGCCAAAATCTCCAGGTAGGCCGTGCTATCCATCTTCCCATGGATGCGGACCAGATGGCCAGGCCCCTTGGCTGAGATACAGCCCCACAGCATGGTGCTGCCACCACCATGCTTGACTGTAGGGATGGTATTCTTGGGGTCGTATGCAGTGCCATCCAGTCTCCAAACGTCACGTGTGTGGTTGGCACCAAAGATCTCGATCTTGGTCTCATCAGACCAGAGAACCTTGAACCAGTCTGTCTCAGAGTCCTCCAAGTGATCATGAGCAAACTGTAGACGAGCCTTGACATGACGCTTTGAAAGTAAAGGTACCTTACGGGCTTGTCTGGAACGGAGACCATTGCGGTGGAGTACGTTACTTATGGTATTGACTGAAACCAATGTCCCCACTGCCATGAGATCTTCCCGGAGCTCCTTCCTTGTTGTCCTTGGGTTAGCCTTGACTCTTCGGACAAGCCTGGCCTCAGCACGGGTGGAAACTTTCAAAGGCTGTCCAGGCCGTGGAAGGCTAACAGTAGTTCCATAAACCTTCCACTTCCGGATGATGCTCCCAACAGTGGAGACAGGTAGGCCCAACTGCTTGGAAAGGGTTTTGTACCCCTTGCCAGCCTTGTGACCCTCCACGATCTTGTCTCTGATGGCCTTGGAATGCTCCTTTGTCTTTCCCATGTTGACCAAGTATGAGTGCTGTTCACAAGTTTGGGGAGGGTCTTAATTAGTCAGAAAAGGCTGGAAAAAGAGATAATTAATCCAAACATGTGAAGCTCATTGTTCTTTGTGCCTGAAATACTTCTTAATACTTTAGGGGAACCAAACAGAATTCTGGTGGTTTGAGGGGTTGAATAATAAATGACCCTCTGAATAAACTTTTCACAATTTAAAAAAAAAAAAAAAAGAAATAACATTATTTTTTGCTGCAGTGCATTTCACACTTCCAGGCTGATCTACAGTCCAAATGTCAAAATGCCAAGTTAATTCCGAATGTGTAAACCTGCTAAATCTGCAGGGGGTTGAATACTACTTGTAGGCACTGTACGTGATTCAGGTAAAAACCACAACAGATTCACTCACTATAATGAGACAGCAGAGTTACTCCAGATTCTCTTCGGCCTCTGTTCGGAGGTGTCCGTCTTTTCAAAGGTGAAAACGACTGTTGATAACCGCATTTTTGTTCATGTCTAAAAGGATGCTTAAAAAGATGGACACTGCTGCACCACAGGCCAGACACAACTTTAAATTGACTCGCTCTGCCTCATTACAGTGAATTTTCCTTTGGAAATTTTATCTGAATAATGATTTTCAGAGATTTACACGTAATCCCCAGTGTAAGTGCTCAGCGTAAAACACAGGATAAATATGGGCAAAGCCCTACTGTGATCTTTGGGAGACAGAATGAACAAATCAACAGCAATTGAAAAATTGTGTTATTTATTTTTTTACATTATACACCGTGTGGTATAAGTGATTAGGCGGCTTTATTCCTCAGGTCAGTACGATTAGGCCCGTTTCATACGTCAGTGCAAAACACTGACGTTCTTCACTGACGTGTAAAACACGCACATGTCCCTCCGTGTTCCGTGATTCACGGCACACGTGGGTTGTCCATATGCAATCCGTGATCCGTGATCTCGTGATTGCATATGGACGTTACTCACCTGCCTTCACTGCTGCTGTCCATGGTGCTGATCTCCTCGGCTCTGCAGCGTCCGCCCACCGCTCTCAGCATCTACTTCCTGGTCGGCATTTCCTGCTCTCATGAATATTCATGAGCCAGGCAAGAGCTGCCGAGAACGGAGCAGGCACAGCGAATCGCAGGCAAGGTAAGCTGAAAATTTTGAATACTTAATATGTCCGTGATTTTCTGGCACGTGTTTCACTGATCACACACGGATCACACCATAGTGTGGTCCGTGGGTCGTCAGTGATGCCAGACAAAAACTGACATGTCTCCGTGCAGAATCACGGCCACACGTGCACGCTGCACGGAGACACGTTCAGTGGAAAATCACTGATGTGTGAGCAGACCCATTGATTATAATGGGTCTGCGTATGTCAGTGATTCTGGTACGTTTTAAAAAAAGCACAAACGTACCAGAATCACTGACGTGTGAAAGGGGCCTTACAGTGATAACAAAATTGTTATCTTTTAGGTTTGGCTACTATCATGCTAAAAATTGCTTTTTTTTTTTTTACAAAATAAAGGTTTTTTGCATCACCAAATTTTTATTTTACTTTTTTGGCAGACAGAGTCATGT
This sequence comes from Anomaloglossus baeobatrachus, assembly GCF_048569485.1. Taxonomy (NCBI): domain Eukaryota; kingdom Metazoa; phylum Chordata; class Amphibia; order Anura; family Aromobatidae; genus Anomaloglossus; species Anomaloglossus baeobatrachus. Next base: position 160,584,204 of record NC_134360.1, on the reverse strand, counting down.
GAAGGCTTGTTTTTTATGAGATGAGTTGGCGTTTTTATTTGTACTATTTTTGGCCACATTTTTTTTTCAACTTTCAATTCCACTTTTTGAGGCAAAATCAACCAGAAACAGAAATTCAGGACTTGTCTTTTTTTTTTACGCTACTCATCATGTCGGAAAATTGATCAGACAGCTTTATTCTTCAGGTCAATACAATTCAAGTGATACCACATTTATATATATATTTTTTTTATGTTTTGCCGCTTTTACACCATAAAAACTATTTCATAGAAAAAAAGGCTCTGCATTGCTGTATTCTGAGAGCTATAGCTTTTATTGGATGGATCTGCATGGTGGCTTGTTTTTTTTGCGTGACAAGAAGACATTTTCAGCTGTATAATTGTTCTTTATATATAAGCACATCACAGGGCACCAATCGGAGGGGAGAGGGAGCGCAATCCCTCTCTCGGACCCCTAAATGCTGTGATTAATGTTGATTGCGCCATTTAAGAGGTTAAACAGCCAGGGACAGTGCAGGACTGTTCCTGGCTGTGACAGCTGGGGCTTAGCTATCGGATAAGCCGAGTCCACAGAGGCGATCGCATGGACACTGCTCCTGTGCCCCTGTGATGGCCAGGACATACCAAGTACATCCAAGATAGGGAAGTAACTGACAAGAAGGATAAGCTTTTTATGTCGAGTGTCATGAAGGGGCTAATATAGCGGCTTTATTAACTGTGATTCGGATCACATTATTTATTGTGTAAATTGTACTTTCTGCAAAATGTTAGATTGGCTACACAGCAATAAAAATGAAAAAAAGAATTTCAGAACATGTCTATAATGTAAATCTTGAAAACTCTTGAAAACATAAAAACAATTTGATGTTTTCAAGAGTCACTAAACACTTTATTGAGGCACATAAGGGAGATTTAAAAGACATGCAATGTTATGGTATAGAAACGGTTACACTCCCAGTAAGAGGTGTTGATTGGAAGAAGAAAGTGTTTTTAAGGGAAATTTATTGGACACTAAGCAGCCAAATGGGGTTAATCTGTGTAATGTTATTTTATTAGGAATCTTTTGTAACTTTATGTAAAATTCATTGTACTTATTTGAATAATTCTATGGAAATGCACTCAATTGGCTGTTTGAGCTTTTAAATAGTAAATGTGGGGGTTTGTTATCTCTATGACTAAAGGGTGCTTTACACGCTGCGACATCGCTACCGTTTGCTAGCGATGTCGAGCGTGATAGCACCCGCCCCCGTCGTTTGTGCGATATGTGGTGATCTCTGCCGTAGCGAACATTATCGCTACGGCAGCATCACACGCACATACCTTGTCAGCGACGTCGCTGTGACCACCGAACAATATCTCCCTCAAGGGGAGGTGCGTTCGGCGTCATAGCGACGTCACTGCGGCGTCACTATGCGGCCGGCCAATAGAAGCGGAGGGGCGGAGATGAGCAGGACGTAACATCCCGCCCACCTCCTTCATTCCGCATTGTCAGTGGACGCAGGTAAGGAGATGTTCGTCGTTCCTGCGGTGTCACACACAGCAATGTGTGATGCCACAGGAACGATGAACAACATCGCTAGTGCCCAAACAACGATATTTGGTGTTTGAACGACCTCTCCAAAACCTACGATTTTTACCACTTTTGGTATCGTTGAAGGTTGCTTGTACGTGTCACACGCTGCGATGTCGCTAATGGCATCGGATGTGCGTCACAAACACTGTGACCACGACAATATATTGTTAGCGATGTCGCAGTGTGTAAAGCACCCTGAAGGGCGCAATGCAGTGCTGGAAAAGCATCAGACAAACTACACACGGACTTTGAAATCAGTTGATATACATGGACTTGTAAGGTCCTTTAATGACCTTTGAATAATTTGTAAACATGCCCTGAAAGCTTGCAAAGATATTTTTCCCTTTTACCCAATAGAGGCATCACTCCTAGAATACTTTTGTCATTTCTTTGCATAAAAGTATTTACATCGTTTTTTTTCTGGCTAACACGGTACCACAAAATAATTTTGTATTGTACATCAGAATAAAGGATCCAGATTTTATACAGTGGATTTACCTATTTTTCCTTTTCCGAACCTACATCACAAAATGTGAAGCTGATACGGCTAATGGACATTGGAAAAAAGCTTTAGCAAGAAACTCGCACATAGTGGGATCACAATTCCCTTACCATGTATATGGAACGCCAAATGATTCCAAGGGATTTGCAGATTAAAAAACTACCAACATATGTTTTTTTCTGATGAATTTGTTCTTAGAAGGAATGACATTTTAATCAAGTGCTCTTCAGAACTAATGAATCTTATTATATCAGAAGAGGAATGCAAATTGAATACCATCAAACAACAAATTGAGGACTTAAAAACCCAGATGACTGACTTCTTCACTGAAAAGCTACAAGAAAAATTGAAAGAAAATTTGAATAAATTTGAGAATTCAATTACGAAAGTTAAAAAGAGAAAGTTTCAATTAGACTGATATATAAAAACAATGAAATCTATGATTGGAGAACAACTTTGTCTAAAAAATTTATCTCAATCTATTCTAAAAAAACCCATTCAAAATCCATAATAAAGTCAGTTTTTCCTCCTCAGAGTTTGAAAGTTCTGATTCTGGTCCAGATTTGTCACTGGCTAGCAGAAGCTATATTATGTCTCATTCGTCTGATAAAGCCAATTTAAGGACATTGTCACAAAAATGGAAAAAATAATCAGAGAAAACGCCATGGGAAACGCAAAGGAACATTTCACATGAAAAAGAGACTGGAACAGGAGAAACAAATCAATCTGATAATGTCATGTTCTTACACATGCTGTTCTTCGAGAGGAACAGCTGTAGGTCATTTCCAGGGGTCTAAACGTTGTTCCTGATGAAAGGTTTAATCCATTTCAAACAATATTAGATGTAAATAAATTTCCCAGTTTATTTACTGTAAAAAGACATTATTTTACAGAAAATCACAATACTTGTATCAGTGAACAACATGATTGATTGTTCTCAGTGAGAGAAACAAAATTACAATTTTGTAGTTGTGATACCTTTTAATGGCTACCTAAAATAAAATAAATGATGTTACAGAGCAAGCTTTCGAGACTTCTTAGGTCTCTTCTTCAGGCATGATATGACAAAATAGCTGAAGAAACACAAACATATACACAAACAGGGCAGGGGCATGGTATAATAAAAAGGGCTTCTTCAGATATTTTGTTAAACCATGCCTGATGAAGAGACCTAAGGAGTCTTGAAAGCTTGCTCTGTAACATCATTTATTTTAGTTAGCCATTATCACAACTACAAAATTATAATTTTGCTTCTCTCACTGAGAGCAATCAATCATTTTTCAACTGGCTAACACGGTACCAAAACTTTTTTCTTTTAACAGTAAACAACGTGAGACCCATGAAAATAAATTTATGGATTTGTCTTTTGTTGACCAGAATGCTCTCATGTCACTACAGGAGCTGGAAGGTGTCAATAATCAAGGGAATAAGATCGAGGAAAATTACATCAATATTACCTTCAAAAATACGCAATATTACCCCTCAAAATCCTGGGTTACTGATTTAGACACCTTCCCTTCCGTGATGGAGAGAGAATTGATGTTATTATATCACAGAATCCATCTTAACTTTAATTATGAGATAAATGTATCCATTAGACATATGAAGATTTTTATTCCGATGTATTTAAAGTGCTGTGGAATGAATGGTGTTATATAAGTGAATAAAGATTATTATTCAAAAGACTTGTTTACAATACTTTGGGTAATAACAACACATATAGAAAATGATCTAGTGATCCAACAGATTTTTTAGAATATATGTTAAATCAATTGATCTTGGACGGGGTGGGCCTTAAGCACCAAACAACCACCAATACGTTTTACGGCCATTAAGGGTACTCATTTCTTACTCCTGTTTTAAAACATAGCGTCCCCCAGTGCCCAAAAATCTCTGAGGTTTCAACTACTGGAGTAGGGGAGACCCTGAAGATCACGATCCGGGCAGGTTATTTTTGTCCCCAGTCACGTAATCCCCGTTATACACCATATAACGTTGATTATGTAAAAGTAAAAGAGCGCAGGTAAAAAAATGATTTCTCTCTCATTTGACATGATGAAATATGTAAGATGGGAGAGATATGTCCTCCTCAAGTCCCCTGGCTCATCTCCTTCTCTGTAGCTTGCAAAATGGTGGTCGCATGTGTTAAGCGCCCTCCAAAATCTGCCTCCTCTATTTGCTTTCTCTCCCATCTGGCATGTGACGTGCAGTGTCAGTTATCTCCCTGAGATTACCGCACGTTACACTTCCAGTTCTCGCAGAGTGCCTGCTCTCCAGCCTATGGGGGATGCATTCTCTGAGCATGCCTCCATATGTGTGAAGATTGAGTTGTTGGACTACATCGGACCTGCTTGGGATTATAATGGAGAATAAATTGGTAAATAAGGGTGTTTCTTGTGTTTATTTATTTACTAATTCCCTCTTTTTATGTCTTGCAGGTCATTTTGTGGGAGTTTATTTTTCTTATTACTAACTGGGTTAGTAATGTCGGGTATCTGATAGAGACATCAACATTACTTACCCCTGGGCTTGATGCCAGCTGACATTGCACAGCTGACATCAACCCCAAATATAAATACCCCACTGTCATCGCATCAGGGCAACGGGAAAAGCTGAAATGAAGCACCAAGATTGGTGCATTTCATAGAGTCATCACTTTTGGGGCTGCTTTGACCTGCTATTTTTAGGCTGGGAAGGGACCAATAACCATAGCCCTTCCCAACCTGAGAATATCAGTCTACAGCAGTCATCTTCACCTTGGCTGGTGATCGAATTTGGGGGTCTGCTTTAACTTAGCTGGCAATAAAAAATAGGGTGGACCCCATGTCATTTTTTAAAATTATTTTTTTTGTGGCTAAATACAAGGCTAAACACTACTGATGGGCAGACCAACAGATACCCAAGATTGGCGGGTGCAGCCAGTTTAACAAAAAAAAAAACCTGATTCTTGCCCAGAATTGATCCTGGATATCTGCTTGGACACAGTCCCCATGTAAGTCTATGGAGACCAGAATCCAGTGCTTAAAAGTGGTGGTACAAGGGATAGGGGGATTACAGCAAGCACATTATACTTACTAGTTTCCCGCAAGACTCTAACGCTACTTTTGGGGATGCTCATTAACCCTCATACTTATTCACTGCTTCCCCCGACCACCAGCAGTCCAAGCATCTCTGATTAGTTGCAGACAGATGTGCCTCCACCCTGTGTGACATTGTGTCTGACTGTTTTCAATCACAGATGCTGTGTGCATCTCCATAGTGTAAAAATATATAAATAAATTATGATACACAGCACTGATAAAGCATACAGCTACAAGATGCAGCCGTCAGCAATGTGCTTATCTTGGCTGTGTATCAAAATAAAAGGCACCCCATGTGGTTAAAAAATTATTTAAAAAAACAGCGTGCTTTCCCCCCAATTTTGATAACTAGTCATGATAAAGCCGACAGCGAGGGGCTGGTATTGTGAGGTTGGGGGTGACCCATGGTTATTGCCCCCCCAACCCTAAAAATAATAGCCTGCAGTTGCCCAGGATTGTCGCATCTATTAGATGCGACAATCCCGGACCTTTATCAAGCTCATTGCGATTGACTTGTTTGTGGTGGCAATCGGGGTGATAAGGGGTTAGCTACAGCTCACTGTTGCCACTAAGCTGTAGATTAGTAATGGGAGGTGTCTATGAGACCCCCCATTACTAATCTGTAAGTGAAAAGAAATAAACACAAACACCAAAAAATCCTTTGTTTGAAATAAAATATAAAAAACACCCTCTTTCTCCCTTTTAGTAACCCCCAAAACACCCAGTTCCGAGGTAATCCACATGAGGCTCCATGACAATTCCAGCTCTGCTACATTACTGAAGTCACTGCGCGGGCACAGCATATGTCCGCATGCTGTGCGCTTCAGGCAGAGACTGAGCCACAGAGATGAGTTATCATGCTATCATAGAACTTTGGATAACTATAGGAGTTAGACCTGTGAATACTCAGACTTCATGGTTGGACTTCAGAAGGGTAGATTTTAAGGGTTTCACAAAGTGGATAGGAGGGATCCAATGGCTCGATGTCATTAAGGACAGATGTGTCAAGGAAGGATGGGAAATTTTGAAAAATTAGATTCTCAAAGTATAATCATTTATAATCCCTAAAAGAGGAAAGAATAAGCACAGAACTTAAACACATGCTAGAAAGGAAGAAAGAAATTTTTATGAAATCGAAAGAGGGATTCTAAATAATATATCTATACAGATATATCTATACAGATTTAGATATCTCTAAACAAAAATGTAATGCAGTGTGCAGAACCTGCAGGGAACGCATCAGATTAGCCAAAGCTAATGAAATAAGGCTAGCATAAAGGTCAAAAGCCATAAAAAAGGATTTCGGGGGGTATAGCAAAAGTAAAACAAAAGTCAAAGATGCTATAGGATTTTTACAGGATGAAAATGGTGAAGTGTTAAAAAATAATGGAGAAGACCTAACATTTAAACTCCTATTTTGCATCTGTTTTCTCTCGGAAAGTAAATGTAACATCAATTGATCTTCACTTTGAAGAAATAGAAGAAACCTGGCTATCGGATAGCGAGGGAATATTTAGCTAAAATAAATTAATTCAAGTTTCCAGGTCCACTTGAAATACATCCATGGGTACTGAAGAAGAGAGTAGAGGAAACCTCTGAACCAGTCTCCATAATAATCTTTGAAAATTCTTGGAGAACAAGAGCAGTCCATGAAGACTGGAAAAGAGCAAATGTTGTCCCTATCTTCAAAAAGTGGAAGAATGTGGACCCAGGGAACTTTAGGCCTGTGAGCCTGACTTCCATACTAGGAAAGATGTTTGAACAAATTACAGCATGCATGTAAGTACCTGGATGAGAATAAAATGATTAACCAAAGCTTGAATGGGTTTGTAACTAATATGTTGAGATCAGCGAACCTGCAGAACCCTGGTGTATCAGAACCCGGGTGTACTAGATTTCTGTATTAAATTTGCATTTCCTGGCAGAAAATCACACTAAAATGGCATCAAACCCATTTTTGTGTGTTTTTGTTTTGCCAAGAGAAGCAGATTTGGTGCTGGAATCTATACACCATATTCCTGTACCACCAAATCTCCATCTTCTGGCAAGAATTTGCATCAATACCACATCAAAATTGCCAGAAGATGCAGATATTTTGTAGAAATTTGGTGTATAAACTTTAGTACCAAATTTGCATCTATTGTAAAAAAAAATGTGTTTTTCTTCTAGCAGATGCAGGTCTGATTGAACTCAGTGCACCTGAAGTGAGGTCACTGAGTTCAGTCAGTTCACCAGAGGTGAGTTTACTTGCGGCCACAGGTGGGGTACTGTGGGAACCTCTAGCTGTGACCGCAGATAAACTCAGTGATGTCACCGCTCACAGCTGTGGTTCAATCAGTGTCTGCCTGAAGCCACAGCGTGCTGTCATGTTCTGTAATGTGCCTATGCTCTGTGACTTCAGTATGTAGCAGAGCCAGGATCATCATGGAACCTCGTGTAGATTATATTGGAGCTGGGTGTTTTTGGGGTTAATACATTGGAGAAACGGTTTTGTATTTTATTTGAAATAAATGCTTTTTTGGGTGTTTCTGTTTATTTCTTTTCGCTTACAGAATTAGTAATGGGGGTCTCCTAGACCCTACGCATTACTAATCTAGGGCTTAGTGGCAGCTGTGAGCTTTCATTAAACCCTTATATTACCATAATTGCTACCGCACCTGTGCAATTGGGAGGAGTCTGGAAAAGTGCTGGGATTGTTGCATCTAATGGATGTAACAATTCTAGGCAGCTGCAGACTGCTATTTTTAGGCTGGGACCCAATAACCTTTGGCCTACTCAGCCTGAGAATACCAGCACCCAGCTTTATTTTGGCTGGGTATCAAAACTGGGGGGGGGGGGAACCGCACGCCATTTTTTAAATTTAAATAATTTTAAAAAAGCCACAAAGGGTCTCTCTCATTTTGATACACAGCCAAGATCAGCACACGGCTGTGGGCTGCTGACAGTAGTCGTCTGTTTTATCTGTGCTGGATATCACAATATGGGGGATCCCCAAGACAATTTTTTTGTTTATTTATTCTTACACCACTATAGGGACACAGACAGCTTGTGTGATTCCAACCATACATAAACAATGTCACACAGAGTGGGAGTGAAAACTGACTGCAACCAATCACAGATGACGGGACTGATGGTGGGTCGGGGAAGCAGTGAATATGTATGAGATGTAGGGAATGGACTCGGAAGTAGTGTTACAGCTGTGGGGAAGGTTGGTAAGTATAACGATCCTGCTTTATTCCTTATTTCTTTCTTTTTCCTTTTTTTTTTTTAAATTTCTATTCTATCCGGGCGGCCAAACCCAAACAGTTACAAGTTATATGGATCTCCCTGAGAAGTCCTTATTTTAGGTTCATGCACAGACACAAGGTATCCGTAATGGACCCCTGAACTTTCCTGAGCAGTATGGATGCTGACTGCCTCCCGACCCTCCTGCTTCTCTGGATTACATGCTTCTATTCTTCTGCTTCTTCAGGTGCACTACAAATTTCTTCTCTTTCTGTATTCTGAAGAGATACTATTGCTCTAAGGACTCCTCATCTTCCTTAATAATTTTCAATGTAGCTATTCTCTCTTCTAGACTTTGCAACTTTTCCTCCAACACGGACACAAGCTTGCATTTCTGGCAGGTGAAGTTTAAGTTTTTCCACCGGTAAGTCTGTGAACATGTAACATGTAGCCAACCAATGGCTCACCAAATGGCTTCTCACCTCTTTCATGTTTTAAATGTTTATATGATGTGAAAGTGGTGAAGATTGTGCCAAAATTTGTGCACCAGTAGGTTTTACAATTTCCTCCTTTTGGCTGCAACAGCCAAAATCTGGTGTTCCTTGAAGTTGTGGACACTCTTCACTTATCCAAAAATACACTGGGAATATGCAAATGACCCTCACGTGACTCCTCCCTTGGTTGGGAGGTTTTTGACTGCCTCAGTTTCTGACTGAGCACACTTGCCATCAGCCTAAGGCTGTTTTTAAATAATGCTAGATCATACCTGTCTTTTAAATTTGGCTTTTAGCTCGATAGAGGCATGCTTGATAAATATTAGGCTTAGGGTCCCATCAAAGAAAAGGTTGCCTTGTCATTGCTCATGGTCTTTCATGAATCGGGCAGTTTTTGAGCTAAGTACCTTAATTTTTATAAGTATATATTTTTATAGCAATAATGCAGTTAAAATTTCATATATTCAATGTTTGCATAGAGTGCTACTGTAATCTCTTGTGTTTGGGCTGTGCGCTGTGTTTATATAGCTTTCTATGGACAGGTGCACAGCGGTCAGGCTTGAGTCCTGCTCTGCTGCATCTGCCTGCTGGCACTTGGAGAAGTGAATCATTTATAGATAAGACCATCTTGATTGGAGACACCTCATAGTACTGAGATGGCTTTTATGCTTTTCTGAAAAAATAGTGTCAACTACGTACCTTATATTATTTAGAAAAACAGGAGAACAAATGTGGTTTGAATGCAAAAAAAGGTATACACCAAATTTTATTACAACATGAAAAATTCAATGAAGCACAAGGGTAAACATATATGTGCAAAAGACAGAGTTTACATTGGCACTAGAAGAAGTAATCACATGGAAAAAGTATCATTAAATAACACCTAATTTGGATAACATTGTAAACCATGTGATAACAGAGAACAATGGCTGGTAAAAAGGTTGCTGGTAAAAAGCAGTCAGTAAACAGTCGCAAGCACGCAAAAAGCCATCAGCCTGTAGCAATCACATGGAAAAAGTTTCATTAAATAGTACCTCATTTGGATAACATTGTAAACCATGTGATAGCAGAGAGCAATAGCTGGTAAGAAGCTGCTGGTAGAGAGCAGGCAGTAAACAGTCTGCAGCACACAAAAAGCCATCAGCCTGTAGGAACTACATACCAGATGCTGCTGAAAAAGGTATACATACCAGATGCTGCTGAAAAAGGTATACATACCAGAGGCTGCTGAAAAAGGTATACATACCAGAGGCTGCTAAAAAAGGTATACATACCAGAGGCTGCTGAAAAAGGTATACATACCAGAGGCTGCTGAAAAAGGTATACATACCAGAGGCTGCTAAAAAAAAGGTATACATACCAGAGGCTGCTGAAAAAGGTGAATTTTTCATGTTGTAATAAAATTTGGTGTATACCTTTTTTGCATTCAAACCACATTTGTTCTCCTGTTTTTCTTATATTCCTTGAGTGGTTTTTGCACTTTCTATTTATGGTTAACCACACAGGTTTTTCCATATGATATTTGTAATGCTTTTTAGCATGTTCTATTTGTGAATACATGTTGTTGATATTTCCTATGGATATATATGTATATCTTATATTATTTAGGTATACTATTATTATTCATTTACTTATTTAGTGCAGGGCATTTGCTCATTTTTTTTATCTTAGGTTTTGTCTTTCAATGGCCATAGTGTGAGCATGCACCTAAACATAGCATTAATACCAACAGGGGTGCTGGTTCATTTCTTCTAATTTGTTTTCTTTTGTTTGTAAAATTAAACCCTTGACCAGACTGCAAAATAATTTCAGAGTTCCTAAACTTTTACAGTCCATGGAAATAAGTATATACCGCAAAAGAAGTCTCCTCAATACATATTCCAAAACATACACAGATAGACTCACTCTAGAACCCCTAAACTAATACACACCTCATACACTTACATACTGTAGCAGCGGACAACCTCCCCTTTATAGAATCCTGCTGCTCTGCCCTCTGTATTCAGACCTTGCAATCCTATGGATATGTGACCTTACCCTGCAGGTCCTTCAACAGTAAAAAGACCATCACACACATCTCATCTTATATGTGCAGGTAATGCAAGCATCACTCAATAAAACTGCATTTTGTATCAAGTAGAGATGAGCAGAACTATCTGCAGAGGAGTAACTTTGCACATCGCCATGAATATAAACATTCTGCACCAGGTGCCATTTCACAAACTGCTGAAGACTTATGCCTGCTTTGCACGCTTCAATAAATCTTTCAATCCGTCGTCGGGGTCAAGTTGTAAGTGACGCACATCCTGCATCGTTCGTGACGTATTTGCGTGTGACACCTATGTGCAATCAAGATTGAACGAAAATATGGTGATCGCATACACATCGTTTATTCCTCATACATTGGACGTTTTGTTGTATGAACCTAGTCAATTGTAACGTGTGACATCCCTCATACGATTTTGATGTCTGAGGCTATGTGCGCAGCTGTGCGTTCTGCAGCGCAGCTTAAAAAAGGTCCGCTTCAGAGCGCAGCTGAAAAGCTGCGTTCTGAAGCGCCTCACAATGTCTGTCATGCACTAATGTCTGTCAGTCGGTCACTATCTCTGTCCCTCACTCTCTGTCCATGTCAGTCTATCCCCCTCTCTCATACTCACCGATCCCCGATCCCCGGCTCTGCACGGCATTCACACTGCTCCGGCGGCTTTTACTGTTTTGAAAAAGCCGGCCGCCCATTAAACAATCTCGTATTCCCTGCTTTCCCCGCCCACCGGCGCCTATGATTGGTTGCAGTGAGACACGCCCCCACGCTGAGTGACAGGTGTCACACTGCACCCAATCACAGCAGCCGGTGGGCGTGTCTATACTGTGCAGTGAAATAAATAATTAAATAATTAAAAAAAACGGCGTGCGGTCCCCCCCAATTTTAAAACCAGCCAGATAAAGCCATACGGCTGAAGGCTGGTATTCTCAGGATGGGGAGCTCCATGTTATGGGGAGCCCCCCAGCCTAACAATATCAGCCAACAGCCGCACAGAATTGCCGCATACATTAGATGCGACAGTTCTGGGACTGTACCCGGCTCTTCCCGATTTGCCCTGGTGCGTTGGCAAATCGGGGTAATAAGGAGTTATTGGCAGCCCACAGCTGCCAATAAGTCCTAGATTAATCATGTCAGGCGTCTATGAGATACCTTCCATGATTAATCTGTAAATTACAGTAAATAAACACACACACGCCCGAAAAAATCCTTTATTAGAAATAAAAACACAAACATATACCCTGGTTCACCACTTTAATCAGCCCCAAAAAGCCCTCCATGTCCGGCGTACTCCAGGATGCTCCAGCGTCGCTTCCAGCGCTGCTGCATGGAGGTGACCGGAGCTGCAGAAGACACCGCCGCTCTGGTCACCTCCACACAGCAAATGAAGACAGCCGCTCGATCGGCTGAGCTGTCACTGAGGTTACCCGCTGTCACTGGATCCAGCGGTGGATGCAGCGGTGGCCGCGGGTAACCTCAGTGACAGCTCAGCTGATCGCGCTACTCACCGCCGCTCCTCTCACCTCCACACAACAACTGAGGTGAGAAGCGCGATCAGCTGAGCTGTCACTGAGGTTACCCGCTGTCACTGGATACAGCGGTGGCCGCGGGTAACCTCACTGACAGCTCAGCTGATTGCACGGCTGTCTTCATTTGCTGTGGAAGTGACCGGAGCGGCGGTGTATTCTGCAGCTCCGGTCACCTCCATGCAGCAGCGCTGGAAGCGACGCTGGACCATCCTGGAGTACGCCGGACAAGGAGGGCTTTTTGGGGCTGATTAAAGTGGTGAACCAGGGTATATGTTTGTGTTTTTTATTTCTAATAAAGGATTTTTCGGGTGTGTGTGTTTATTTACTGTAATTTACAGATTAATCATGGAGGGTGTCTCATAGACGCCTGACATGATTAATCTAGGACTTATTGGCAGCTATGGGCTGCCAATAACTCCTTATTACCCCGATTTGCCAACGCACCAGGGCAAATCGGGAAGAGCCGGGTACAGTCCCAGAACTGCCGCATATAATGTATGCGGCAATTCTGGGCGGCTGTTGGCTGATATTATTAGGCTGGGGGCTCCCCATAACGTGGAGCTCCCCATCCTGAGAATACCAGCCTTCAGCCGTATGGCTTTATCTGGCTGGTTTTAAAATTGGGGGGAACCGCACGCCGTTTTTTTTAATTATTTAATTATTTATTTCACTGCACAGTATAGACACGCCCACCGGCTGCTGTGATTGGGTGCAGTGTGACACCTGACACTCAGCGTGGGGGCGTGACTCACTGTAACCAATCATAGGCGCCGGTGGGCGGGGAAAGCAGGGAATACGAGATTGTTTAATAGGCGGCCGGCTTTTTCAAAACAGTAAAAGCCGCTGGAGCAGTGTGAATGCCGTGCAGAGCCGGGGATCGGGGATCGGTGAGTATATGAGAGAGGGCTGCTCAATTCACTTACTCAGGAGTTTAGCGGTCACCGGTGAGTCCTTCACCGGTGACCGCTAATCAGGACGCGACACAGACAGAGCCGCAGCATGACAATGAAGTCGGGTGAGGTTCACCCGAGTTCATTCTGACAGTGCGGCTCTGTCTGTGTCTGCTGTCATCTGCCATTCAGCTCTGCTACATGGCTGTCTTTGTCTGATGTTAGCGGCCATGTAGCAGAGCTGAATGGCAGTGACATAGTAAAAACGCATCCCTACACATTACACACGCTTGTCAAGTCAATAAATAAAAAAAAAAAAAGGTGCCCAATGCATACGTCACAGAACACATGATCTAAAGGATCGCACACAAAATTGATCAATTTAACATAGACTACTAACGCACGTGTGACAGCAAATGAACGACCTACGTGCAATCTCATTAGATCGCATATGCAACCTGGGCGTGTCACATCGCATACGAGATTGCACACCTAATTGTAAGGTGTAAAGCTGGCTTTAGTTTGTGGGCTAATGATATCAAGCATTGCTGTGTGGGCATCCCTTTAGTATCTCAAAGTAATCAACTTGGTCTAGCCTAGCCAATTATGGTGGACTATTACATCCAGTATAGAAGATGGGGTCTGCCGAGGAACACCAATTTAGGCTTAGAGATAGGTTAGAGCTCCAAGATCATTCCACCTAGGGATAGATAAAGGCCTGTTCTGATTGTAGCGTGCTACCACAGTGTTGAAGCACATTGAAAATGGGACTGTTGGTCTCATTCTGTGAATAATAAGCCAAAGATTCACAATATAGCATTATTGTGATTGGTGGGCCACACTGCATCATCGGGTCTACATAAGACCCTTGGGCGTGATGCTCGGCATACTCTACCCCGGAAACAGTGTAGGGAGAAGGGATAGTGTATTCATTTAACATTAAATGCATATAGGTAAGGATTATTACCCAACAGTCCTGGCTGCTACAAAATAAAATCAAAGGTCCTTTTCAGTCCTACATCTATTCTATTCTACTCTCTATTAATACCGCTCTTAGTAGAATTTAGTGTAGGGAGAGTTGCTGGAGAAGGGATAGTGTATCAGGTTTGCATTAAAGGCATATAGGTAGGGATTATTGCCTTACAGTCCTTGCTACAGCAACGTAAAACCAAAAGTCCTTTTCAGTCCTACATCAGTTCTATTCTATTCCCTATTAATACTGCTGTTAGCTGCATACCTACTTTAATATGCGCAAGGGAAGGGACGGGGAAGTGGACATGCTGCTGATGGTGCGTTCAGAGGCCGAGGCCGTGGGTCAGGTGAAATCGTGCCTCCTGCGGGAGCACAACTAACACATTGATCTATGAGACCAATCTTCCTGTCCCACTTTGCAGGGGGACACAGAACATCATTGCTGAAGCCAGAATAGTGAGAACACGTGGTCAGTTGGATGGCAGATAATGCTTCAGGTCAGTTTCCCAGTACGACCCTGTCCTACTCACGGTACAGTCTCACTAACCAAGAGTCTGGACCACATAGTCCTCTCCCTGATGCTTCTTCCTCCTACCATGCAGAATTCCAGGAGACAAGTGGTCCCACTCCGGGACACTCTGAAGAGCTCTTTAAATTTACTTGTATTGATTCTGGCCTTTTACCCTGCACGTTTCAAGAGGCAGATGAGGAAATCGTGTGCAGTGATGCTCAAATATTTGAGCAGTTACGATCAGAAGACGATGGTGTTGAACAAGTCATGTTGTTAAGTCAATATGTCAGGATGAGGACCAGAGTAAGGAAGTGGAAGAAAAGGTGGTAGACAATGAAGTCACTGACACAAACTGGGAAGGTGGCATGCAGAGCAAGGACAGTAGTGAAGAGGGGGAGGGATCAGAAGCACCAGAACAGGCAGGAAGAGGCAAGAGGCAGTGGGGTGGCCTGAGGGATAAGGTGGGCAACTGTTTCCCAGAGCACCCACATGCGGCAAGTTCCCCTGCCAAGGGTTAGGTGTTTCCCAGTCTAGGTTTTTTTCAATAAAAGAATAAATACAAAAGAATGGCCATTTGCAACCTGTGCCGAGATGAGGAGGAGCCTGACCACTACCAGCCTGACCACCACCAGCATGCTCAGGCACATATAAAAGCACCCATCCAGTGGGTCAAATACCTGGATCTTGAATCAGTGTTTGCAGATGACACCACTGCCTCTTCCCCTGTGCTATGTGCATGCCAATCCCCTGTCCAGGATGCAGGCCTGGATGCCTCCTGTCCTGCATATTTCATTGCACATTCGCAACCAACATCAGCAACCTCATCCACTTATAGTGTTTACCTTTCCTTACCCCAGACGCTTGAAATGTTGCTGTTTAGGCTTGTGGACACTGAGGCTTTCTGCAACATGATTGTGGCAGCCGTCTCTTAGTGCTAAGTCCCCAGCCACAACTATTTCTCCCAGTGTGCCATTCCCACCTTTCACAAGCAGATGTCCTATAACATAAGGTACCTAAGCCATCCTCTCACTAGGGGAGGTGCTGAGCAACATGGTCAGTTAGTTAGTTAATGTCCATCTAGCTAGCTAGTTGTCAGGTCCTCTCTGTCAACTGTCCGTTACTTTCACCCATGCCCACTAACCTGTGCCTTCCCATACCTGTCAGTTTCTGCTGTGCCATCCATACCTGCCCTCATCTGCCGTCCTGTATGTCTCAGCCATTTCGCCTGTACCTGTCAGCACTAGAGATGCTCCCTTTCCACACCTGAGCCCGTTCCTACCCTGGTGGTCAGCTACCATAGTCCTGGACACTGCCCTAGGAGTGTCCCTTTCTGTCTATCTGTCAGGGCCGGGAGTACTGGTGGGCCCAGGAGGTGGATCCACTGGACCTTGCACCCCACCGGAGGGCAGGGCACACGGCAGCCGGAGCACTGACGTGGCAGGGACAAGTATAAGCAGGTCACCAGAGTCACAGAGTTCTTTAGGACAATAATGTAAACAGACACAGGTACCAGAGTGCAAGGACAAGAAGTCAGTAGGACATGGTACCAGGGGACCTGAGCACCTAGCTCATAAGACTAGCTACAAGACACGTTGATCAGGCCCCGCCCACATGGAAAGGCCAGTCTTATATACCCAGCACAGCCTCATGTCATTTCCTGCTGCAGGTGTGCTGGGCCTATAAGACCAGAAGAGTGGGCGCGGCCTGGTCCTATACAGAACCGTGAGGCTAAGACTCAGAGTCAGACTCCTGAGACCAGGAACAGGACTCAGGGGAGCAAGAGCGGGAGCGGCAGCCATGACTGGTGAACACATGGACTGGATCAGTGGGTAAGGAGCGGTGCTGGGACACGGGGAGCGTGACACTATCCAGTAGTTGCTTAATCAAGCCCCTCCCACATCAGGGTCAGCCTGGGTCCCCTCTGTGGCTCAATGGGTTCCCTCCCACTCACCGCCTCATCACCGGCGTGTGTTACACTAATTTTTGGAAGCCCTTGCATATAGTGTATAGTCTTTACCAGTCTAAGGCTCCCACTCTTAATAATGAGAAAAAAAAATTCTAAGGCCCTCCTCTATGTTATGTGTCTTCCACGGTGTATTGGAGTTCCTCCTTTTAATTTTTTACACTCCTTGCATATAGTGCATAGGTTTTATGAGTCTAGGAGTCTCACTACCTAACAACAGAATATGTATGAGGCACTATTTTGTGTCTAATACAGGCTGTATCGGAGTCCCTTGTTTGATTTTTGCATGACAATGAAGTCGGGTGAGGTTCACCCGAGTTCATTCTGACAGTGCGGCTCTGTCTGTGTCTGCTGTCATCTGCCATTCAGCTCTGCTACATGGCTGTCTTTGTCTGATGTTAGCGGCCATGTAGCAGAGCTGAATGGCAGTGACATAGTAAAAACGCATCCCTACACATTACACACGCTTGTCAAGTCAATAAATAAAAAAAAAAAAAGGTGCCCAATGCATACGTCACAGAACACATGATCTAAAGGATCGCACACAAAATTGATCAATTTAACATAGACTACTAACGCACGTGTGACAGCAAATGAACGACCTACGTGCAATCTCATTAGATCGCATATGCAACCTGGGCGTGTCACATCGCATACGAGATTGCACACCTAATTGTAAGGTGTAAAGCTGGCTTTAGTTTGTGGGCTAATGATATCAAGCATTGCTGTGTGGGCATCCCTTTAGTATCTCAAAGTAATCAACTTGGTCTAGCCTAGCCAATTATGGTGGACTATTACATCCAGTATAGAAGATGGGGTCTGCCGAGGAACACCAATTTAGGCTTAGAGATAGGTTAGAGCTCCAAGATCATTCCACCTAGGGATAGATAAAGGCCTGTTCTGATTGTAGCGTGCTACCACAGTGTTGAAGCACATTGAAAATGGGACTGTTGGTCTCATTCTGTGAATAATAAGCCAAAGATTCACAATATAGTGAGATGCTTAACCTGCAAAGGCAGTCACATACGGTACATACATGGTGCAGCAGCATACTGCAATCAATGACTACATGAACTCCAATATTGCCATAAACTTTAAAATGTAAGATGGTTTTCATGTACCATCCATATTTAAGGTATACCTTGACATGGTTGGATGGCTTTTGAACCCTTTGATCAAAAAACGCTAACTACTTTAATTTTTTAAAGTTTATAGCAATATTATGTATTCATTAGTCACAGTGTGCTGCAGCACAGTGTATGTACATGTCTGTATAATGGTCACATAGCAGATGTGTGGACCTGTACATGAACTAAAAACTAAAGGTTTGCGGACATTATATTTTTTATTTGCTGCAGTCAGTGCAACTGTAAATTGCAGTAAGAGCGTCTTAACAACAGCCTGTTCTATTCTTGTTAGTACTAGTTTTGCTACTAAACCAAAATCCTGAAATCAAGACTTGTGTAGCACACAAAATGTCCTTCCTGCAGTGTGAGACAGGCAAAACATCTTTTTTTTAGCCAAAAGAAAAACCTTCATAATCCAGAAATGTAAAGACAAATGTCTACTTCAAACAGAATGCATCAGAGAAATAAAAAGAAAAAGAGGAAGACAACGGGGCGCCAAATCTCCTATTTTGATCAATCCCCTCCTTTGAATACTGTCTCTAATATAAATGCATCTTCATAGCAGAACAGTACTGAGCCTCCCTCAATAGAGGAAAACTCAGAACGTACTCTCAATATCAGTGACCTTACAACACACGATACCACGGATTCTTCCCTGGTATTTACCACAGTTTTACAAGCCACCTCACCCTCCCCCTCATCGGCCAGTTCACATGTCTCTTTTTTAGAAATATGCCCGACCCTGCCACCTCCACGCTTGGAAATTTTGCTTCCCAGGCTGGAGAGCCGATCAAGTACAGCAACACCAATGCAAACCCCCGCAAAAAATCCCATAACAAAGTACTTTTCGCGGATACAGATGTTATCTGCAAACAGAAAAGGAGGGCCAGAGGTACTAGGGAAAAAGGAAACAAAAAAAGCACCTCTCTATGTAGAACTAATAAAATTGTAAAGACAGTCCGACAGGATTGTCCCCCCACTGGTGAAAAGGAAGAGGGGACAATTGTAGGTGATACAATAAAAATATTTAACCTATCAAAACACATTCACACTGGAGCAGAGATGAAAATACTTCTAAAGGGCTTGAATTTCTGCCCCACACAGCAAGCAAAAGAATTCGACCTTTTCTTAGATCTCAATCAGTTTGTTCGTAAATTAACTCTGAAACGTCATTTTGCACTACAAGACAAAATAATAGGATTGATTAAACCCATAGATAATACCAATTCAGACTTGAAAAAGGATAGTATACATAAAGATGTTCATCCAAGATCAAATTTCAATCGAGTACATCATAGAGGGGGTTGCCTTGATATATTCTATACCTTGGTAGTTGATGAATTCCGTAATCTAAATTAAGAGAAAAATTTCAAAACTTCCATTCGGTTCAAACAAAAATCTAATCATTCTCTATTATCTAAGATGACTCCTAACAAATTCAACAGTACAAATATGGTAGGGAAAAACACTATCACCCACAAAAAAAGAATATTTCCAAAGCTGAAAAGGGAGCTCTCAGACAATTAAAAAAACAATAATAGCATAGTCATTAGACAAGCTGACAAGAGAAGAGGTGGTAATGCAGGATAAAACAGCGTATCTGGCAGAGGCATACAATATATTATCAGATCACAAATATTACAAAAAAATTAGAAACAGATCCAACAAAAACTTTTAACGCAGAATATCATTCTCTAATAAATGAAGCTTACATAAAAAAATATCATAAATAAAAAAAAAAGACGTTTTTTGACAAACAAAAAAACAAATAGAGCAATACCATTTAACGAAAATTCACAATAATACAGAGACCCCCCGGAATACCCATAATTTCGGGTATTGGATCCTTAACAAGCTTTTTATTACACTACATTGATTTACATCTGCAAGATTTAGTTATCCACTTACTATCTTATCTCAGAGATTCCAATCAGTTAATAAATAAATGCAGCACCTTAGAATGGATAAGAGAATATCTATTTATTACACTTGATGTCAATGCTCTATATTCCAACATTGAGCATATGAAAGGTATCCAGGCGGTTTCTCATTATCTAACAAAAATACATAACATGCCAGTACCCCAAAGGGACTTTCTCTTATCTGGGCTAAAATTCATTCTGGAGCACAATGTTTTTGAGTCTCAGGACGATTTGTATCTGCAGCAGTACGGTACCGCAATGGGGACTCAGGTCGCACCAAGTATCGCTAACCTTTTCATGGGGAGATTCGAGTCCTCATCGCACCTGAACATTACACCCTATAAGGAAAACATACTGCTAAACAAACGTTATATAGACAATCTTTTTAATTTTTTGGAAGGGTTTGGAGGAAAACGCTATTTTACTTATACAGGAGCTTAACAAAAATAGTTGGGGCATTTCCTTTACCTATGAAATGAGTAAGGATAAAATTCACTACTAGATCTTGAAATCAGTCACGTAGACAATAAAATTATAAAGGGAGCTCTACACGCTGGTGAAAGCACCCACCCCTGTCAGTTGTGCATCACGGGCAATTCGCTGCCCGTGGTACACAACATCGCTAGGACCCATCACACTATGCTTACCTGCCTAGCGACGTCGCTGTGGCCGGCAAACTGCCTCCTTTCTAAGGGGGCGGTTCGTGCAGCTTCACTAAGCAACCGCCCAATAGAAGCGGAGGGGCGGAGATGAGCGGCCGTAACATCCCGCCCACCTCCTTCCTTCCTCATTGCCGGCGGCCGCAGGTACAAGAGGTTCCTTGTTCCTGCGGTGTCAAGCATGCTGTGCTGCCGCAGGAATGACGAACAACATCGTAACTGCAGCAGCAACGATAATTGAGATTAGAACGACGTGTCAATGATCAACGATATGGTGAGTATTTTTGATCGTTAACAAGGCCGGATGTGCATCACGAATTCTGTGACCCCAATGACATCTCGTTAGCAATGTCGTTGCATGTAAAGTGGCCTTAACTAAAACCTTTTTTAAAAAAACAGATTCAAATGGATTTTTAGACTTTCGTAGTGCTTACTATCCAAAATGGAAGCAGAATGTATAATTTAGTCAATACCGACAAATTTGGAAAAATAATACTTTGGAGTCAGATTACATCGAACAATTCAAAATTTTAACCAAAAATTTTTGGATAAAAAATACCCCCAAAAACTAGTAACAGAAGCTTTTGAAACACATCTAAAAATTACTCAAAAGGATTGTTTGGAAAGAATAAACAAAGAAAACATTACCATAATCCAGTTAAACACAGAACAACAAGTAGATCCATATGGGAATAAAGACAAAAGAAAAATTTAACACAGAGGGAAAAAATGGCAATGTAATTTTATCACCGCATTTAACCAGGGTAGTAATCTAATCAGGACAGTTTTAAAAAAGCATTGGCACATTTGAAAAAAATGATCCCTTCTTAAACAAATGGCTACCAGAGGTTTCAGGTATTATGTTTAGAAGGGGGAAAACAGTGAAGAATATCTTTGCACCCACTGTTTTAAAAAACCTACATCAGATTTTAGCTCAGCAAAATTCTCCATAGAGAAACCCCCGGGTGTTTTTAAATGTGGATCAAAGAAGTGCTATTGTTGTGGCATTATTAGTCACAAACAGAATAGTATCACATCAAATAGCACAGGAGAGACGATTAATATTAATCATCATTTAACATGTGACAGTGACCATGTAATTTACATGGTCACTTGTGACTGTGGTCTTCAATACGTTGGCCGCACCACACAGACGGTGCAGTCTCGCATGAATGGCCACAGGCACAATGCGAAAAAAGGTTTTCTTAAACATAGTCTCTCCAGACACCTGTTATTTAAACATAAAAAGTGACCCCTGCAGAAAGAATTGCAGAGAATGATAGTGACAAGTTTTAAAAATTATATAGGAATGAGTCATATTGGATTTTTAAACTAAAAACATTATACCCAGATGGTTTGAATAATGTGATAGAGAATGTTTAATGGGTGAGTTTTGTTTGTTTCTTTTTCAATTTTCTTTTGTGTTGTTTTGTTCCAAAAATTATAGCGCAATATAACTGGAAGTGACTCTTTCATGCAAGTGCATGAATTTCTAACGATTATCTAAAAAAATGTTTTTTGCATCATTGTTTTGAATATTTCAATGTATGTGTCTTTTATCATCACAATTTTTAAACACCAAAAAATGTTATATTAACATTTATATTTTTATCATTCATGTATAGCAGTAATACTATCTTGTTGCTTGCATATATTATCCATCTAAGGATTTCATTACAAGTGCCATTATCCACTCCTTGATGTGGAGTGATAATCTAATTAGAATCACACACCCACACATCTGATACACGCCTACATGATACACACAGATGGATCAGTCTATAAATAACATTTTTTAAACATCAGCAATGCATACAATACCTGATGAAGGCTTTTGTTAGCCGAACCGCGTTGTCCGTTTTTGTCCATTTTCACTAATTGAATGTAACAATAACTCTTTGCCTTTGGAGTAAAAACAAACTTGCTCTGAGATCCTCTTCATCCTTCGGAAGTGCCGAAAGGGATTCATTCTATCTACTCAAACAGAATGCATGGAATAAAAAATTGCTGTTCCCACTGGTTATTAAGTCTGTGTTTACATTAAAAAATGCAAACGGATTCAATAGAGTGCTAGGAGACCTTACAGTGTTATACAGTAATAGTCAAAAGTGTTGGCACCTTTGAAATTGTTCCCAAAAATGAAGTATTTCTTCCAGAAATTATTGCAATTACAAGTTTTGTCATAGACATCTTTATTTCATTTGTGTGTATTGGAACAACACCCCAAAAAAACTGAAAAAAATCAAATTGGATAAAACCACAAAAAAAACCCTCCAAAAATAGGCAGGAGAAATTGTTTGTACCTTTCCAAAATTGTGGGTAAACAACTTTGTTTCAAGCATGTGAAGATTACTCAAACTCACTTGTGGCAAGAAACAGGTGTGGTCAATATGAAAATAACACCTGATACCAGATAACAAAAAGGAGAAATTGACTCCATCTTTGCATTGTGTGTTTGTGTATGCCACACTAAGCATGGAGAACAAAAAGAGGAGAAAAGAACTGTCTGAGGACTTGAGACCAAAATTGTTAAAAAATATCAAGAATATTAAGATGAAAAATTAATCTCCAGAGATCTTGATATTACTTTGTCCACAGTGCACAACATAATTAAGATGCATACAACCCAAGGTAACTGGTGAAATCTCCCTGGACATGGATTGCAGAGAAAAATTGATGAAAGCTTGCAACACAGGATAGTCCAGATGTTGGATAAGTGGCTCTAATCAAGTTCCAAAGAAATTCAAGCTGTCTTGCAGGCTCAGGGTGCATCAGAGTCAGTACAAACTATCCATTCACATTTGAATTAAATAAAATGTTGTTGAAACGTAGGAGGAACCCACTGCTGACACAGAGCTTTAAAATAAAAACTAGACTGCAGTTTGCCAAAATGTAATGTAAACCAAAATCTTTCTGGGAAGACGTCTTGTGGACAGATGCAACTCGATAGAGCTTTTTGTTAAAGTTCATCATTCTACTCTTTACCAAAACCGGAATGAGGCCTACAAAGCAAAGAACACAGTATCTACAGTTAAATATGGTAGAGGTTCAAAGATGTATTAGGGTTGTTTTGCTGCCTTCGGCACTGGGTATGTTGCCTGTGTGCAAGAGATCATGAAATCTTAACATTACCCAAGGATTTTGTGTCACAATGTAGTCCCCGGTATCAGAAAGCTGGGTATGCATCCTAGGTCATGGGTCTTCCAGCAGGACAATGACCCCAAACATACTTGTAGAAGCCCCCAGAAATGGAGAGTTCTGAAGTGGCCAGCAATAAGTTCAGATCTAAATCACATTGAATACCTGTGAAAAGATCTTAAAATTGCTGTTGGGAGAAGCCACCCTTCAAATATGAGACCTGGAGCAGTTTCCAAAAGAACAGTGGTCCAAAATTCCAGCTGAGAGGTGTAATAAGCTTGTTCATAGTTATAGGAAGTGATTGATTGCAGTTATTTATGCCAAAGGGTGTGCAGCCAAATATTAAGTTGAGGGTGCCAATAATATTGTCTGGCCCATTTTTGGAGTTTTGTGTGAAATTATGTTCAATTTGCCTTTTTGTTTTCTATTATTTTTTTTGTGTTGTTCCAATACACACAAAGGGAATATACATGTGTATGACAAAACGTGTCATTGCATTAAATTAAATGGGAGAAATACTTAACTTTCTGGAACAATTTCAAGGGTGCCAACACTTTTGGCTATGACTGTACACGTATTTTCTGGTCAATTATAAGCTTTTAGGTACTGTTAAAAAATGTACTATATACAATGATTTCCAACGTGACAACAGTTTTTAGATTGCAACGCGTATAATGCAAGAATACAAATAGCAGCCTATGTTGTGTATTTAAAAGTGGAAAAAAAGGATGTCTCATAGAAGGAGAGACAAAAATATGTATTATGCTGCTCACTTCCCCTGGGTGTGACAATACTGATCTACGTATAATGTATATAGAGCAGGGGTTAGACAAAGCAGGGCTACAGAGTCTTTTAGCAGGTGTTGATGTCAGTACTGATGTGAAAGCTGCTCTCTGGCCCTATTATTGGGACATTCACAGCAATAAACACACATTACGTGTCTGGGACCTGATGCCTGATTTGCTCCACTGAGCAACTGGCAGGAGTGAGGCGAGAGCGCGGCGCAGGAGACCTCATCACACAGAGTGGGCATGTAACTTTCATGATGTGATCAGTAGTGCGGAGAGAGACATGAAGGAGACACACAAACTCGGTCATACTGGATGAAACCAATGAAATTCCCCCTCCCATTTTTTTCTTTCAACCAACTCGCATTACAATATTTTTTTCAGAAGGTTATGAGAAAAGGATAGAAGAAAAACAAAAAAATATTCTGTTTCTTTTCTTGACACTTGTCCACTCACATATTTGTACTAACATTTTATATGGTTAGTAAAAACTACTGCAAAAGTAAAGATCTATATAAAATGTTGGAATGACAGGGAACAGCTATTTTAAATTATGAATTCAGACGCCTAAAAATGAAGGTCTGTACCTTCCATACTGACTACGGGTCACCTGATCCAAACTCATCATCCTCATAGGGATATACAGCTGGTGGAAAAAGTATTGAACATGTCACCAAGTAAATATATTTCTAAAGGTCATATTAATATGAATTTCTCATCAGATGTTGGTAACAACACATCCAATCCACACAGGTAAAGAAATCAAACCATAGATGTACATAAATTAAGTTATGTGTAATAATGAGAAGTTACACAGGAATAAAAGTATTGATCACTTTTACTGAAACTTATTTAATATTTCATACAGAAGCCTTTGTTGGTGATGACAACTTCAAAAAGCCTCCTGTATGGAAAAACTAGTTGCATGTGTTGCTTAGATGTGACTTTGGCCCATTCTTCCACACAAACACTCTTCAAATATTGAAGGTTCCGTTGCTTCCTTGTATGAACTCTGAGCTTTAGTACCTTCCATAAATTTTCTATTGGATTCAGGTCAGGTGATTGGCTGGCCCATTCCAGCAGCTTTATTACATTCCTCTGAAACCAATTGAGAGTTTCCTTGGCTGTGTGTTTGGTATTATTCTCTTACTGAAATTTCCATCCTCATTTCATCTTCATCATTTTGGTAGATAGCAGCAGATTTTTATCAAGAATTAATATCAGTAATGTCAGTAAGATTATGTGACTAAAAACTCTCGCAAACTATTCCTCATTCATCAATTTATTGTTTTAAAAAAATCCACGAAGCTCTGGCATAATCCACAGTGGTCCCAAGACTTTCCCGAATCTGTATGCCAACCTATGGAGCCTCGTTCAAACAGCGTCATCGGAACTCCCAGTCAGTGCCACACCCAGAATTTCTTGCGCTCAGTTACGTCACTAAGTTACTGACATCAACGCACGTGAGGAATTCTGGGTCTGATACTGACCAGGAGTGACCTATGGAGCCTCGTTTTCTGAACAAGCCTCCATAGGTTGGAGTACTGATTTGGGGGACGTTGTGGGACCAGTACACCATGGATTACCTTGGAGCTTTGGGGATTTTTTTCAAATAATTATTTGGTGAACCAGGGAACATGTGAGGCAGTCTATTCAAAATAAACAATTTTTTGTGTGTATTTCTTTTTTTCACTTTACACTTACTGCATTAGTAATGAGGGTGTCTGATAGACGTCTCTCCATTATTAACCCCTGGGCTTGATCCCAGCTGACATTACACAGCTGACATCAACCCCATAAACCATTATCTTGATTGCTAACGCACCAGGGCAATCAGGAAGAATCGATGCAAAGCTCAAGTTTTCCATTGACTTCCATTATACTCATTACTCGAATCGAGCCCTTCTGAGTATTGGACCAGTTCAATTTGAGTAACATGCACTTGAGCAGTTTCGTGCTCACTCATCACTAATTACACATAATTTATGGACATTAATGATGAGCGATCGTGCTCGCTATTACTCTGTCGAGCATCAGGGTGCTTAGGCATTTGGTACGTGATCAAGTATCTCTGGAGCTCAAATGCCATGCTCGAGTCCCTGTCCTGAATGTTTTGCGGCTGTTTTTCAGCCACTAAAAATGCGAGGAGTGCCTGCTGTGTCGCCCTGGACAAGCCAGGGGACACAGGTAACAACACACACACACACCCCCACCCCCAGCAGTTCACACAGACAACCCCAGTGAGACCTGGTTTCTTCCTTGGGCTCAGACAGACACACCAGGTGGGCGGAGTCAGGAGATGGAGACGCCCACCGAGGAGTTTGTCTGGTCTGAGGGAGGAAGCAGATCCAGACAAGTTCAGGAGTGAAGGAGAGAGGAAGTCTGCAGAGAGGCAGACGCAGACTGGGGCCTAGGTTGGAGCCTAGGTCCCCTGTGCAGAAAGACAGGCAGACGGTAGTGGCCGTCTGCAGGGAGCCGGGGAGCCAGTTGGTGGAACCGCAGCTAGCCGGGGCTGGGCAGTGGCCCCACGGTACTGAATCGGGGAGCCAGCTGGAAACCGGAGAGCAGGAAGAGTGTGCACGGAGGCGAAGGAAAGGACTTACACTAACAACCTGGGGTCAGGGGAAAAACACCGCAGCCGCCTGTGGGACCCGTCCATCCAGCCGTTTGTTTCAGCAGAGACTCTGTGTGCTTCATTGGGCTGAGTGAGTACCTCCGTGCCGTGCGGCACAGCGCTGTCCCCGCGCCCCTGCACCTCCGCAGGCCCCCTACCCGCCTGCCCACCATCCCAACCCCATCACTGGGCCCCGGGATCACCAACCCCTACCCACGGAGGGGCAACACAACAACTGGCTGCTCCATACCATCACTCCCGGGATCCCCAGCCAGAGCAGCGGTGGTGTACACTCAATCACCACAACCGTGGGTGGTGTCACGGACAATAAACAATCCCCACACCCAAAACCCCTTTCACTCACGGGCGAGGAGCGGCGCTAGAGTCCCCGGGATCCGGCCCATCGCTCGAGCCACCGAGCAGCGGCAGGCCGCAGCAGCCGCGGCAGCCGGACCCGAGCAGTGGGAGAGCGCGGCGTCCCCTCCTCCGCCCGCGACACTGCCATATTGGCTACTGGCATTATTGTGATTGGTGGGCCACACTGCATCATCGGGTCTACATAAGACCCTTGGGCGTGATGCTCGGCATACTCTACCCCGGAAACAGTGTAGGGAGAAGGGATAGTGTATTCATTTAACATTAAATGCATATAGGTAAGGATTATTACCCAACAGTCCTGGCTGCTACAAAATAAAATCAAAGGTCCTTTTCAGTCCTACATCTATTCTATTCTACTCTCTATTAATACCGCTCTTAGTAGAATTTAGTGTAGGGAGAGTTGCTGGAGAAGGGATAGTGTATCAGGTTTGCATTAAAGGCATATAGGTAGGGATTATTGCCTTACAGTCCTTGCTACAGCAACGTAAAACCAAAAGTCCTTTTCAGTCCTACATCAGTTCTATTCTATTCCCTATTAATACTGCTGTTAGCTGCATACCTACTTTAATATGCGCAAGGGAAGGGACGGGGAAGTGGACATGCTGCTGATGGTGCGTTCAGAGGCCGAGGCCGTGGGTCAGGTGAAATCGTGCCTCCTGCGGGAGCACAACTAACACATTGATCTATGAGACCAATCTTCCTGTCCCACTTTGCAGGGGGACACAGAACATCATTGCTGAAGCCAGAATAGTGAGAACACGTGGTCAGTTGGATGGCAGATAATGCTTCAGGTCAGTTTCCCAGTACGACCCTGTCCTACTCACGGTACAGTCTCACTAACCAAGAGTCTGGACCACATAGTCCTCTCCCTGATGCTTCTTCCTCCTACCATGCAGAATTCCAGGAGACAAGTGGTCCCACTCCGGGACACTCTGAAGAGCTCTTTAAATTTACTTGTATTGATTCTGGCCTTTTACCCTGCACGTTTCAAGAGGCAGATGAGGAAATCGTGTGCAGTGATGCTCAAATATTTGAGCAGTTACGATCAGAAGACGATGGTGTTGAACAAGTCATGTTGTTAAGTCAATATGTCAGGATGAGGACCAGAGTAAGGAAGTGGAAGAAAAGGTGGTAGACAATGAAGTCACTGACACAAACTGGGAAGGTGGCATGCAGAGCAAGGACAGTAGTGAAGAGGGGGAGGGATCAGAAGCACCAGAACAGGCAGGAAGAGGCAAGAGGCAGTGGGGTGGCCTGAGGGATAAGGTGGGCAACTGTTTCCCAGAGCACCCACATGCGGCAAGTTCCCCTGCCAAGGGTTAGGTGTTTCCCAGTCTAGGTTTTTTTCAATAAAAGAATAAATACAAAAGAATGGCCATTTGCAACCTGTGCCGAGATGA
Source organism: Anomaloglossus baeobatrachus (assembly GCF_048569485.1). Taxonomy (NCBI): domain Eukaryota; kingdom Metazoa; phylum Chordata; class Amphibia; order Anura; family Aromobatidae; genus Anomaloglossus; species Anomaloglossus baeobatrachus. The sequence goes on along the minus strand of NC_134360.1, from coordinate 160,555,399 downwards.
GGAGGAGCCTGACCACTACCAGCCTGACCACCACCAGCATGCTCAGGCACATATAAAAGCACCCATCCAGTGGGTCAAATACCTGGATCTTGAATCAGTGTTTGCAGATGACACCACTGCCTCTTCCCCTGTGCTATGTGCATGCCAATCCCCTGTCCAGGATGCAGGCCTGGATGCCTCCTGTCCTGCATATTTCATTGCACATTCGCAACCAACATCAGCAACCTCATCCACTTATAGTGTTTACCTTTCCTTACCCCAGACGCTTGAAATGTTGCTGTTTAGGCTTGTGGACACTGAGGCTTTCTGCAACATGATTGTGGCAGCCGTCTCTTAGTGCTAAGTCCCCAGCCACAACTATTTCTCCCAGTGTGCCATTCCCACCTTTCACAAGCAGATGTCCTATAACATAAGGTACCTAAGCCATCCTCTCACTAGGGGAGGTGCTGAGCAACATGGTCAGTTAGTTAGTTAATGTCCATCTAGCTAGCTAGTTGTCAGGTCCTCTCTGTCAACTGTCCGTTACTTTCACCCATGCCCACTAACCTGTGCCTTCCCATACCTGTCAGTTTCTGCTGTGCCATCCATACCTGCCCTCATCTGCCGTCCTGTATGTCTCAGCCATTTCGCCTGTACCTGTCAGCACTAGAGATGCTCCCTTTCCACACCTGAGCCCGTTCCTACCCTGGTGGTCAGCTACCATAGTCCTGGACACTGCCCTAGGAGTGTCCCTTTCTGTCTATCTGTCAGGGCCGGGAGTACTGGTGGGCCCAGGAGGTGGATCCACTGGACCTTGCACCCCACCGGAGGGCAGGGCACACGGCAGCCGGAGCACTGACGTGGCAGGGACAAGTATAAGCAGGTCACCAGAGTCACAGAGTTCTTTAGGACAATAATGTAAACAGACACAGGTACCAGAGTGCAAGGACAAGAAGTCAGTAGGACATGGTACCAGGGGACCTGAGCACCTAGCTCATAAGACTAGCTACAAGACACGTTGATCAGGCCCCGCCCACATGGAAAGGCCAGTCTTATATACCCAGCACAGCCTCATGTCATTTCCTGCTGCAGGTGTGCTGGGCCTATAAGACCAGAAGAGTGGGCGCGGCCTGGTCCTATACAGAACCGTGAGGCTAAGACTCAGAGTCAGACTCCTGAGACCAGGAACAGGACTCAGGGGAGCAAGAGCGGGAGCGGCAGCCATGACTGGTGAACACATGGACTGGATCAGTGGGTAAGGAGCGGTGCTGGGACACGGGGAGCGTGACACTATCCAGTAGTTGCTTAATCAAGCCCCTCCCACATCAGGGTCAGCCTGGGTCCCCTCTGTGGCTCAATGGGTTCCCTCCCACTCACCGCCTCATCACCGGCGTGTGTTACACTAATTTTTGGAAGCCCTTGCATATAGTGTATAGTCTTTACCAGTCTAAGGCTCCCACTCTTAATAATGAGAAAAAAAAATTCTAAGGCCCTCCTCTATGTTATGTGTCTTCCACGGTGTATTGGAGTTCCTCCTTTTAATTTTTTACACTCCTTGCATATAGTGCATAGGTTTTATGAGTCTAGGAGTCTCACTACCTAACAACAGAATATGTATGAGGCACTATTTTGTGTCTAATACAGGCTGTATCGGAGTCCCTTGTTTGATTTTTGGCAGTTCTTGCTTAGAGTGCATAGCCGTTACTAGTCTAGGAATCCCACTCTTAATAATGGGAAAAAAATTCTGAGGCCTTCCTCTATGATTCTTCCAGGGTGTATTGGAGTACGCCTTCTAAGTTTTGACAGTCCTTACATATAGTACATAGGTATTATTTGTCTAGGAGACCCACTCTTAATGATGGTCAAAAAAATAATTCTGAGGTCTTCCTCTACATGTCTTCCAGGGTGTATTGGAGTACCTCCTTTTAATTTTTGACAGTCGATTTGTGCTGCCCCGTGGCCCCGTTACCTTCAGGTCGTCTCAGGGTCTTCAGGGACGGCGCGTCCTGGGTCCTTCTGGTCACAGGTAGGTTGACTTCTATAGGATTCATGACGCCACTCTCGGTATTGCGGTCAGGGCGACCACCACTGCAGATTAGGGGACGCCTGGGGCTGATGTTGAATGCAGTTAGCTGTAGTGGTCTCCCGAGAGTGAGGCTGGCCCCAGGGCCCAGTTTGGGTGTGTGGAAGCATAGGTCGCAGAATGACTCACACGCACAGCAAGAATGTCTTTTAGGGTTTTTACTCACTTTCAGGTGGCAGGGGTGAGTAACCCGAGCGAAGCTGTGATAAACAGGTGGAACCAGGAATTCCTTCAGGCTGACTTGTGAGGGAGGCTACTGACTCGCCTTCCTAGCCCTTGTGTTTTTGTGATGACTCAGAATTGTGGTCACCCAGGGAAGTTGCTTCTGCCTGTTCTCCCCTTTTTTGGCCCGGCTGCTTGCCTCTCGTGAACTATGGGCCCTCTCGTTGCTATGTGGCTCCGGACTCTGTGGTGTTGTGGTGGAGGGTGTGACGTACTCCCACCTGCAGGTTTGGCAGGCCAACTGAATGGGACCCTGCGCTGGGGACCTGTAACCCTGTGTGGCCTGGTCCTCTCCTGGCAGTCCCCGTACTCAGCCACCCCTCTGCACTCCGGCCTTGGGTGGATTTCGGGCGGCACTACCAGGTGACCGTTCTCCTCCATCAGTAACCACTGCACCTGCGGTGTCTGACTAGTGACAGCCTCCAGGTCTCCTCCTTCCGACCGCTCTCCCTGAGCTTCACTTCAGACTGGCTCACTGCTTCCTCCCCTCTGTGCCTGCCTATGCAACTTAGCAACCAGGCTCTCTACTACACCCCTTGAGTGGAGATGGAGGCCACGCCCCCTTCTGGATTCCCCAGGGGTCCCTTCAAAGGTCAATGTGGGAGACCTGGTTATTATGCGCCTGTGTAACCACACCTCGGTCAGCCTTCTGGATTACCTGTGTTGTACTGCCCCCAGCATAGGTGCAGTACTCAGTGGTGCCTGACCAGGTAAGGGGCGCCACATTCCCCCTTAGTTATCAACAGCATGTCCTCGGGCTGCAAGACAAACATTTTAAAATGCATAAAACAGTAAAACATGTAAAGGAATTGTAAAAACACTGTAAAACCACCAGGTACCATAAATCACCACCCTTCACCTACAAGTCCGTTACCCACCCAAAAAAACCCTCTCAGGAAGCAGGTCACCGGTCCATTTAGCAACCAGGTCTGGGCCATCCGTTTTCCCAGACCTTTCCTCCAATCTTCCTTTCCCGTCGAGCAGCGCCTTCGGCCACTTCTGGCAGGATGTAGAGGCGGCTTGCTTGGTCTGGTGGTTAACAGGGTATACCCTGCCTTGTGGAGCCAGTCTTTCGGCCTCTTCTGGCAGGAATGTAGAGGCGGTATCCACAGGTGATACAGACAGGGTTCCCTCTTTGTGGTGGAGAGCTAAGCCCCATAAACAGGCGTGCTCTCTGGTCACAGACGAGCCAGGCCCCTAAACAGGCGTGCTCTGGTGGTGGTACCAAAAGGTAAAACTATCATACACTGCGAGAGTTTTTGGCTATAGCCAGTTCATAGCCTTATGGTTCGTATTTTCAAAAGTGCACAAAACCAGGTGCAGAATTTTTAAAGAGTTCTCACATCAGTTCATGTGGGCACATTTCTTGAAACTTTACTTTAAATGTTGCAAACATTTCAAAACTGTAACTCTGCGGTACTTCTCTTTACTTTACATGGACTCTTCTTCCTTCTCCTTACCAGGGCTTGGGTCTGTAGGGCTGTGGCACCTGTCAATCACTGTGTCTCTATCGTCGTCTGTGTTGTCTGTTTCTTCATCTGGTTCTTTGTCTTTTTCTGTTCTTTCCTCTGTTTCTCTATCCTCCTTTTCTGTTTCTGTTTCTTTTCTTGTTCTGTTTCTGTTGACCTTGGGGTAGGCTGGGTGGAGACAGCTGGGCTGCTATAGGCATTTCTGGGGCATGGTGTGACGTCTAGTGCAAACCAGCCACATTCTCCCTGATGCTTTGTGAACTCCACCAGGTCTCCCATGTGCAGGTTTCTTCCAGGATGTCCTCTGGGCAAGTGGGCTCTCACATCCCTCCTGCTTACAAAGATTCCTTCTCTGACACCAGGTGCAACGATGAAGCCATATCCTGACTTGAGACTAAATTCTTCGACCACTCCACGGCAAAGGGGTCCTCTTTCCGGATGGCGAGTTTTTCTGAGGCCTCTGCCACACTTACGTCACAAAACGTAACGTTTTTGTCACGTACGTGTTAAAGGGGTGGTTTGTTCCCCGTGTGCCGTGTTTATGGCACGTACGTGTTCTCCGTGTGTTATACGTAATAACACACGGAGAACAGAAAGCCCTGCCTTACCTGATTCTTCCGGAGCTGTCTGTGGTGCTGAATGACAGCGTCCAGCACAGGCCATGCCCCGCTGACGCTGCTTCCGGTCCCCAGTGAAGAAGATGCATTGTTCAAATTCACTGGGGGATGGATGCAGGTGACAGCCGCGGCAAATACTGCAGGGCTCGTGGAGGTGAGTGTGTGTTTTTTTTATTTTTAACCTGACATGTGTGTTTCTCCTGCGCGTGTCACACGGAACCGCATCCACACTACATCCGTGTGCTACATGTGCGGGCCATGTGACACCCGTGCTGCCGGAGCAACATGGACATGTCAGCGTATGGAACTCACAGAGACACGTAAGTACGGAACAGACACACGTTCCGTTCCTAAATACTTATGTGTCTCCTAACCATTGGGATTTCCTAGGTCCCCGTGTGTACGTGTCTCCGGTACGTGTAAAAAATGGCAAACACGTACTGGCGGCACGGATGTGTGGCGGAGGCCTTAGGAACTGTTTGTCTTCTAAGTCCCGGGCTGCAACGGTTTCCTTGTGCCGATCTGGGGACTGTTGTATTGCAGTCTGTTTTGCGGTCTGTTTTGCTCTGGCGCGACGTCGTGCTCTGCTAGTGGGGCTTTTTGTAACTGCAGGCTCCCAGGCTACATATATGCGCGGTATGGTAATGGACAGCGCTTCGTCTTCTGCGAGGGACGTCAGGCTCTCCTCATCCCTGCAGAAGTAGGGTAACATTTCTGGCTCTGGGCCCCCTTCAATCACACATGGTGCTGCGTCCTCCTCTGATGGGGTTGATTCCTCAGCCTCCTGGCCTCCTCTCCCCCTTAGTTCTCCTGAGCACTCCTCCGGTGGCAGCGCTGGGGACAGGCTTCTCTCCTCGGGACAGGGCGGTGGGCTTATCTGAGCGGGGCAGCCGCTGGGATCACTCCATGTAACCACCTGGGGACGACGTACTGGTCCACCAGGTCTTTTGGGAACCGCGCCTCCAGTTCTGCCTTGAATCTCAAGAATGCAGGGTCATCTCCCGGTGGGGACGCAGGACCTGGTTCTTCGGTCAGCGGCTGAGGTGGCTGTTTCTGCCTTGTAGGCTGGGGTAGATGGCCTTGTGGCCTGGTCATGGCGGGCCGGGCTGGGCGTTGCTGCTGCGACTTGGTCTTGGCGGGCCGGGCTGGGTGTTGCTGCTGCGACTTGGTCTTGGCAGGCCGGGCTTGGCATTGCTGCTGCGGCTTGGTCTTGGCGGGCCGGGCTGGGCATCGCTGCTGCGGCTTGGTCTTGGCAGGCCGGGCTGGGCATCGCTGCTGCGGCTTGGTCTTGGCAGGCCGGGCTGGGTGTCGCTGCTGCGGCTTGTTCTTGGCGGGCCAAGCTGGGCGTCGCTGCTGCGGCTTGGTCTTGGCGGGCCGAGCCTGGCGTGGCTGCGGCCTGGACTTGGCGAACCGGGCTGGGCGTCATCCCACCCGGCGTCTCTGCAGGGACCGCGGGTTTCGCACCATGGGCCGTGGCGGGCATCGCCTCCAAGGTCACAGCAGGGATCTTCGCGGGCGTAACAGCGTGGCGCGCTGCGGGCATCGCAGCGGCCGCAGGTTGGGACAGCACCGGCGAGGTCGGTACTCTCACGAGGGTAGGGGCAACATTGAACTCCCTCATTGGCAGCATCATCGGCGTTTGGGTGGTCGCCGCCCGGTGTGGCACTTGTCGCGCGGTCCACTCTCGTAAGCCCGAACCACTGTAGCCATCTCCCGGAGCTCCGTGCGCCCTTCCCTGAGCTGCTGCATGATCCTGACCTCCAGCCGGTCGCAGAACTGGGCAAGCTCCCAGTCCAACCAGGCAGTGGAGCCTGGCTTTGGATCTCTATATGCAGAAGCCATCTTCTCTTCTCTCAGCGTCGCCTGTGCACAACCTTCCACCTTCACTTCCTGCAGCTCTGTCTCTGGACAACTCCGCCTCCATCACTTGTGAGGTCAGAACGCTGCATGGGTTCTCTGGGTAGCCACACCTTTTCGTGGGCGGCTACTTCTTCTAGCGAGGGCATCTGTTGTTCTTTGGCGCGCTTTTTATGGTGGCAATATGGCGGCGCTTCAAACTTTTTAAACAGACCGCCAAGGCACATGGTCACCTGTCTTAACAGGTCTAGTCCTTATCCTGTTCGTGACGCCAGATTTGTACCGCCCCGTGGCCCCGTTATCTTCAGGTCCTCTCAGGGTCTTCAGTGACGGCGCGTCCTGGGTCCTTCTAGTCACAGGTAGGTTGACTTCTATAGGATTTATGACGACACTCTCGGTATTGCGGTCAGGGCGACCGCCACTGCAGATTAGGGGACGCCTGGGGCTGATGTTGAATGCAGTTAGATGTAGTGGCATCCCGAGAGTGAGGCTGGCCCGAGGGCCCAGTTTGGGTGTGTGGAACCACAGGTCGCAGAATGACTCACACGCACAGCAAGAATGTCTTTCAGGGTTTTTACTCACTTTCAGGTGGCAGGGGTGAGTAACCCGGGCGAAGCTGTGATAAACAGGTGGAACCAGGAATTCCTTCAGGCTGACTTGTGAGGGAGGCTACTGACTCGCCTTCCTAGCCCTTGTGTTTTTGTGATGACCCAGACTTGTAGTCCTACGGGGTCACCCAGAGAAGTTGCTTCTGCCTGTTCTCCCCTTTTTTGGCCCGTCTGCATGTAGCCTGGACCAGGCCACTCTGGCTGCTTGCCTCTTGTGAACTATGGGCCCTCTTGTTGCTACGTGGCTCCAGACTTTGTGGTGTTGTGGTGGAGGGTGTGAAGTACCTCCTCCTGCAGGTTTGGCAGGCCAACTGAATGGGACCCTGCGCTGGGGACCTGTAACCCCGTGTGGCCTGGTCCTCTCCTGGCAATCCCCGTAATCAGCCACCCCTCTGCACTCTGGCCTTGGGTGGATTTTGGGCGGCATTACCAGGGGACCATTCTCCTCCGTCAGTAACCACTGCACCTGTGGTGTCTGACTAGTGACAGCCTCCAGGTCTCCTCCTTGCGACCGCTCTCCCTGAGCTTCACTTCAGACTGGCTCACTAATTCCTCCCCTCTGTGCCTGCCTATGCAACTTAGCAACCAGGCTCTCTACCACACCCCTTGAGTGGAGATGGAGGCCACGCCCCCTCCTGGATTCCCCAGGGGTCCCTTCAAAGGTCAATGTGGGAGACCTGGTTACTATGCGCCTGTGTAACCACACCTCGGTCAGCCTTCTGGATTACCTGTGTTGTACTGCCCCCAGCATGGGTGCAGTACTCAGTGGTGCCTGACCAGGTCAGGGGCGCCCCACTTGCATATAGTGCATAGGTTTTATGGTTTTATGAGTCTAGGAATCTCACTACCTAACAATTTTAAAAGAATATGTATGAGGCCCTCTTTTGTGTCTAATAAAGGCTGTATCGGAGTCCCTCATTTGATTTTTGGCAGTTCTTGCATTGTCTGTGTGACGCCCCAGGGCAGTGAGATGCTTGGTCCCCGGAGTGTGGTGAACAGGGGAGTCGTGGTCGCGGCCGATGCCCGGTTCCGTGACCACAGGGGTCAATCTGAAAAAAGGGTGAAAAAGTGGAAAAATAAAAGTAAAATAAGTAAAAGAGTTTTTGACTACGCCACTTGCGGGTTGCGTCTATTTTGTAGCAGCCGCCGCTGCTTGATCTTCCTGGGGCTGGTAGTTTAATGCAGCTCAGGTGTTCTGGCCCTCCACAAGTAGGGCTAAGCCCTGGAAGAGGATGATGGTGGTTGTAGTGTGCAGTGTGAGCTGATGATGCACCAAAGAAGAAAGGATTCAAGCCACATAGGAACTGCAGTTTAAACTGGTTTTTACTCACGTGTCTGGTACCGCCACCCAGGTGGTGCTGGTTTTCAGGTGTTCCCGGACCCTCACCCTTTGTTCCCAGTGCCAGTTAGTGTCCTGGTGAGCTGTCCTTCATGCACACTTTGGTTTTTGGTGGATCCCCGTGGCCTAAAGCTTCCTGGGATCCCCTCCGTTTCACAGTCTTTACCCGTATAGCAGGCAGCCTGAACAATTTAATGGTCTCGACTACTGTTCCTGTTCCCAGGTTCCGTCCTTGCTCCGGACACTCAGGTTGGTGAGGGACCCTGATGATCCCCTCACCTGGCAGAATTACCAGGTAGCTTGAAGCGTACTCCCGTTTAAGGGTTTTGCACCCTGCCTGGGCTGGATGCTGTGAGTCCTGGTCCCGTACTCCTCTGGCAACGCTGGGTTCCTTAAGCACTGGTTCCTTACTCCACAGCAACTCTCCTCCTTTTTAGCTTCAGTTCTTTCTTCAGGTTTTAACACCTTTCTCCTCACTTTGTCTCACGTACTCCTCACTCCTGACGTCCTCCTCGCTCTTAACTGACTTCAGTTTCCGCTCTCTGTCCAAGTTCAGCCCCTCCCCCTCCCGGGTTTCTAGCTTACCGATTGGATGAGCCCCCTTCCAATAGGCGGCTTTCATCAGGCCCGTCTCTAAGCTGTCTCCAGGCAGGGAAAAAGGGGTTGTGTGTTTGTGTGTTGTGTTGTCACCGGCACTGGTATTCTAGGGTTTGGGTTGTCCAAAGGTTACATATTTTGTGGCACCTGATACCTCAGGGGTGCTACATCTGCATAGGCTTTTAAGCTTTAGGAGGTTCAAAGTCCCTCCTTCATAAATGAAACAGAATGTGCCTGACCATGTCACGCACACCACATGCCCAGATCAGATAAGGTAGCAAAATGTTCCCAGCAGCAACCTTGGAGTCAGAGATGCATCCAGGCATCTTCCCCCTGCTGTTCCCATTCCATTTGAGCAGTTTCCTGTTCCATTCCTGTTTGCATTCATTTCAGTGACTTTAAGCCCTCACTAACCCTCCTGAGGGGTCTTCTGGAAAAATGTTTGATTTTTTCATTGATTTCATTATACTAGTTACTCAAATCGAGCCCATCTGAGCGTCTGACATGTTTGATTCAAGTATCGAGCGCTGTTTCACACAGAGTTTTGCCCAATCTTCGCTGACGTCGAGCTCTGTTTACATTGCAGATTCGGACACTCCACCCGATGGTTTCTTTGGTGTTTGAGATCAAAACAGCAGACTTGGGTGTCAACCTGTTGTGTGCTGATTCATAGACAGGCTAGTGAGAGTTAATCTCTGTTAGTCTGCTTGTTAGGCTCCTTTGATCACATGTGGTGAGGAAGTCAATCACATCTGCTCCCCTGCCAGATGAAATCTTCTACCCATATCAGCTATAAGCTATAGTTTATTCTTTGTTGGTCTGTGAGCTCTGCGTCCCAGACTTTCTGGTGAAAATGTTGCTTTTTCTTGGAGCGGTTGTGGAGTTTACCCCTGTTGCCTACCTGCTTCCTTCCTGCTCTTGTTTTCATTCTAATCTCTTATTGTCTAATACCTCTGTGTGTGCATGCTGAGTGACACGTCACATCTCACTCCTTGGGAGATGGGGAGGGGGTATCAGATCAGGACTGTTCAGGAGCAGGGTCACAAAAGGAGATTCAGGCATCTCCACCATCAGGAGTATCCCTGAGATTAGGGATAGTTTAGGGCCCCCTAGCTTGTGGGTCAGCTTAGGAGCCCCGGTTTCCTGCAATCCCAGTTATCATGACATTGTGGGGATTGTATAGATTGTTCCTGACTTCTGGAGAGAAATTTATGTCAATAGCCCCTATAGAAATATATTTACTAAGAAAACTGGTGATGAGTTCAATACTTATTTCACCCGCTGTATATACATATGTCTGTTTGAGTTTAGATCAGGAGACCTGCTCTCTGTCCTGAAGTCAAGGTTATAACTTGGACTGTGATATAGAGCCATCTGAAATTCACCCTCATTTTAGTGTACGGGCTTGCAAGACAATAAGGACCCTTGTATATTTTGGCCAGAATATCAACTCATGCCTCATGTACTTTTTAATCTTGGCAGAAGGCTGCCAGGGCTTGTAGCGTTGATGATTGAAAATAGGGTGTGTATATGTGAAGGTTCTCTCACATCATTCTGGCAACCTGCCTGATCTAATATTATGGATATAACCAATAAGGTTCCCTTACATGTAGCCGTGTGATGTACACTTTATATAAGCTTTATCTCTTTGCATTTATAATAAGAATCCAGTATTTTGCACCTTTGCTACCAACATCATATACCACTGAAGCATGTCTGCATCCTGAAATGAACTGGAATTTTATCTTCGCACAGTGGATATAAGAAGTATACACACCCCTAATAAAATGTCAGCTTTTTGTCTCATAAATAAAAACATACCAAGAAGAATACTTTCAGATTTTTTCTACCTTTAATGTTGCCAATACCATTGAGAAATTAACTGAAATGATTTTGAGGGGGGAAATAAAAATAACAAATTTAAAATAATGTGATTACATAAGTGTGAACAACACCATGTCATTATTGGAGATTTAAATGTGTTAATGCTAACTAGTAGTAAGTATACAGGTGACATTATTTACAGTGACGCTGAGTAACCAATTGTTCTAGTAGATTTTCCTGAAATTTTCTTAGTTGCATTTTACAGCAAAAGCCATGGTCTGTAAACAGCTTACAACACAGCAAAGGGAACTCCTTCTTGAAAACCATCATGATTAGAAAGGTACAAAAATGTTTTCCAAAAGCTTAGCTATACCGTGGAAGACTGCGAGTGACCTGAAGAGGCTGTGCACATGAGATGCCCTTGCAAATAGATTTTGAGCATTACAGCTAGGAGGAATGTACAAAAATGCCAATTCTAGATGTGCCATGCAGTAGACTGTAACCCAAAAATTAAATGCATAACTTAAAAGGGTATTTCAGCAAAATATTAGATTAAGGGTGTGAATATTTATGTAACCACATTTTTTTTAACTCTTTATTTTTCTACTTGAAAAGATTTCAGTTGGTTATTCAATTTAATTGTACAGATTATAAGTGACATTAAAGATTTAAAAAGTTCTGCAATGATTCTTCCTGGTATGATTTTTTTTACGTGACACAAACCTGTCATTTTACCAGGGGCATGTAAACTTTTCATAGCCACTGTATTTAGAAGTATGGCCTTTTTACTAATATTTTTTTTGTTCTTTGATAACCAAAATTTTTCTTTGCTCACTGTCAGCTCTTGGCAAGTCAATAGTGCAAATGAAAGTCATATAAGAGAATTGCGGAATGCCTACGGCATGGTGACCATATAGAAATGTGAAGGAGCTGGAGAGTAAAGTCACCAGACCCCTTTCTGCACTCAACAAAAAGGGGTGTATATGCAATGAACTAGATTGATTATGTGTTCTAAACATTTTTTTACACCTAACTACCATTTTGAAAAATATAAAGCAAAAATGACACGACACAGAGGAATTACAAAATGTGCCAAGTGCTATTAATGATTTGATATTACGGTATATTGTTGCAAAATACTGGTATAAACTAAGCCTGCAAAAAACTGGCATAAGGAGAAAAATGGCAAAGGCATCATTCAGATGTTAGCTTTTCATGTACAAGTTCTATCATTGTCTTTCACAGATAGAACTGGCATCCATTATAGTCTATAGGCTGTGCACATGTCCATGCTTCTTGCAGACCAATTGGTCCATACTAAACCCCTGGATAAATATCCAGCAAATGTGCTCTAGCTAGAAGTAAATGGATGTTTTTTTCTGGTTACAGATTATCCATATTGGCTGCTACAGCCAACTTGGTGAAGCATGACAGATCTGTCTGGGAATTTTTCTTTCAGGTGAAAGAACCTTCATGGATGACAGATCTCTTGAAAGAACAAATGATCTTTCCTCTATTGCATGAAAAATTCAAACGTGGCGAACTCCTTTCCAGATGATAGTGTGTCATTGGTTGGCTAAAATAATTGGCTTCTAATGTCATCCAACAGATATTTGTTATGGTTGAATGTCTAAGGGGGAATGTTTCTCCTTGTGGAGACTGCCAAGCTGGTGTAAGGAGACTTATAGGCCATGCAATGCTCCTATGGAAATTTAAATATGCACATAGATTCTTAAGAAAAAAAGAGGACAGAAACTCTGGCACAAAATATTGAATTTAGTATCCCTAAAAGTCAATATTGACATTTTAATGGGCCTTGCTATATGATTTACTGTAAGAAGGCAACCCATACACTTAATTTGTAGACATATGTTTCACCTAGGCACATCAGAACTCTTGCTTTGCAGAAATTAAGGGCATTCAACCCAAAACATGTATTTGTAAATGAAATGTGTCTGCTTTGGCTACTTATCCTAAAGGCCCATTTGGACAAAACGATATCGCTAACGATACGTCGTCGGGGTAACGGAATTCGTGTATTTAGTAACAGCTAGGAGCGAGTGTTAATGATTAAAAATACTCATCTAATCGTTGATCATTGACACGTCGTTCATTTTCAAAATTTCGTTGGTCGTTGTGGACGCAGGTTGTTCGTCGTTCCTGAGGCAGCACACATCGCTACGTGTGACACCCTGGGAACGACGAACAACAGCTTACCTGCGTCCTCCGGCAACGAGGTGGGCGTGTTGATAATGCGGCTGGTCTCCGCCCCTCTGCTTCTATTGGTCGGCCGCTGTGTGACGTCACTGTGACGGCACACGAACCTCCCCCTTAACAAAGAGTTTGTTCGCCGCCCACAGCGACGTCGCTAGGGTAGGTAAGTATGTGTGATGGGTGTTAGCGATATTGTGCGCCACGGGCAGCGATTTGCCCGTGACACCCAAACGACAGGGGCGGGTACGCTCGTTAGCGATATCACTAGCGATATCGTAGTGTGTAAAGCCCCCTTTAGTCATGTAGGAAGGCTGGTTAAAGGGACTTTGTCAGAAGGTTTTTGTTACCTCATCTGAATGCAGAATAATGTAGGGAAAGAGACCCTGATTCTAATGATGTATCAATTAATTTTATTGTGTGCAGAAGCTTTATACAATCAAGGCTTTTAGATGTAGAATGAGGAGCATGTAGTAGAGCTCAGAAAACTAACCCCACCCACACCACAGCTTTTTTGTACATTGTATATTCACACTAAGGGACACTTTGCACAGTACGACATTGCAAGCCGATGCTGCGATGCCGTGCGTGACAGTCCCCGCCGCCGTCGCAGCAGCGATATCTTGTGATTGCTGCCGTAGCGAACATTATCGCTACGCCAGCTTCACATGCACTCACCTGCCCTGCGACATCGCTCTGGCCGGCGAACCGCCTCCTTATTAAGGGGGTGGGTCGTGTGGCGTCATAGCGACGTCACACGGCAGGCGGCCAATAGAAGCGGAGGGGCGGAGATGAGTGGGACGTAAATATCCCGCCAACCTCCTTCCTTCCGCATAACTGGCGTGAGCCGCAGGACGCAGGTAGGAGATGTTCCTCGCTCCTGCGGCTTGACACACAGTGATGTGTGCTGCCGCAGGAATGAGGAACAACATCTTAACAGGTCTGACCCGTCGAAGCACTAGTATAGAGTGCGACACGGCCGTCATCTGACGTGCCGCCCCGTCCTGCTCCCTCCCCGCCTGCCTTCACATGTATTATCGCACTTGTGAATAAACTTACACCTAGCTGCACAGCAATTACCGGTGAGTGCTCTTCATCATTTTTTCTACCATTTCCCAAAGTGGATAATGTTGCCTGTATGTTTGAAGTAGCACCCCGTAGCTGTGACAATGCTTTTCCATTATTAGTGCTCCTGCCATTCATAATACTGCTGCGTGCAGCGTAACAGCTGAGTAAGTTTTAAGGGGTATTTTTTCCCCCGTATGTCTCTACATATAGAGTAGTGCCCTGTCCTCCTCACCTGTATTTATATTTTTATGTGTTTTTTCATAGCAGTAATGCATGTCTATATTCCCTTAGTCATTGTTTCACATATCTTAGCACTACAGTGAGCAACTGTTTCCTTTTTGTTACAATGTTTCATATTCAATTTGCACCTGTTCACGTTAGAAAGATAGGATATGCACCAGATTTCAGCATCAAATTTGCACCTCCTGACAGAAAACCCCACCGAACCAGCGTCAACAGTTCTTGTGCATTTTTTGGCCAAGAGATGCAGATTTGGTGCTGAAAATTTTACGTATTCCTGCACCTAATCTACAACTCCTGGTAAAGAAATCGCATCACTATCTCATCAAAACCGCAAGGTGTTTTGATGGTTTTTTGTTCTGCTAGGAGGTGTAGCTTGGTTGTAGCTCTTGGCAAAAAAAAATGTGGTTTTCTGTCAGGAGATGCAGGTCTGTGAACTCATCACCTCACAGGAGTTCACTCAGTTCAATGAGGTCACATGAGGTCAGGTAACCTGCGGTCACAAGTGGAGGACCGTGGGAACCTCCAGCTGTGACCGCAAATAACCTGATTGACATCACCACTTATCACTACAGCTCATTCTGCATGATGCTCACAGCGGGTAGTCATGTTTTATGCCGGAGTGCTCTGCCTTCAGTAATGTAGCAGAACCAAAATCGTTGTGGGACCTTGTGTGGTTTACATCAGACCTTGGTATTTTTGAGGTTACTAGAGTGAAAGAGGGTGGGGTTTTTAGTATTTTATTTCAAATTAAGGATTTTTTCCGTGTTTGTGTTTATTTCTTTTCACTAACAGATTAGTAATGGGGGATCTCATAGACACCTCCCATTACTAATCTAGGGCTTAGTGGGAGCTGTGAGCTGTTATTATCCCCTTATTACCAGAATTGCCACCGCACTAGGGCAATCGGGAAGAGTCGGGTAAAGTTTTGGGATTGTTGCAACTAATGGATGCGACAATCCTGGGCGATTGGTGACTGCTATGTTTGGGCTGGGGGGGCTGTCGGCTTTATCATGGCTGGGTATCAAAATTGGGGATGATTTATTTAAATAATTAAAAAAATGCATGTGGACCCTCTTATTTTGATAAACAGCCAAGATAAGCACATGGCTGGGGGCAGCAACCTCTAGCAGTATGCTTTATCTGTGCTGGGATCCGAAAATATTTGGGGGCCCTATGCCAATTTTTTAATTTATTTTTACAGCAATACAGACAGACAGCATATATGATTAAAAGCAGTCAGACACGCTGTCACACAGGGTAGGGCATATCTGACTGCAACCAATCAGAGACACTGGGGGAAGCAGTGCAAGTGCATGAGGTTAATGAGCAGCCCTGGAAGTAGCATTAGAGCCATCTGGCAACTCAAAAGTACAACGCAAGCTATAATCCCCCTATCCCTTCTACCACCATTTTTAAGCACCTGATTCAGGTTCCCATAGACCCATATGGGGACCGGCATCCGGCCAGATATCCAGGATCAATTCTAGACCCAAATTTTTTTTTTTAAAAACCCGGTTTGACCCGCCGATCCTGGGTATTTGCGAGTCCACCGATCACTATCGGTAACTAATAATAGTGAGCAAGCCCTTAGTGTGAAGTTTCATGCTCAATTTTAACATACATGCCCTGTGACTTCTAATGATGTGTTGCTCCAGTATTCTTATACTACGGTATTTACAACAATCAGATTCAGATTTCAAACTTTTTAATGGATTTTTTACAAAATACATAGGAGTATACTGTTGGTTAAAGGGATAGCCTTCAATTCCAAGATGTATTTGTGAACAGACGTCAGTATATATGAAGCTAACATTCTCTTTAACTAATCCAATACTCAAACAGCAGCAGTCTTTGATCTATATGTTAGAGCAATATCCAAACCATCAGTGATTGAAGTGCTACTGAAAGTACTATTGATGTTATGCTGTTAGGCAAAACTGGCCAGCTTCTCAAAGGAACTCACTTGGGTTTTATCCACTTAGATGAGTCTTTGTCTGTTGGCAATACTATCCGATAACTTGATACAGAGGATATGTAGTATATGTAAAGGTAGCATACTATGTCTTAATCTACAGGAAGCTGGCTTTGCCTATCAATTTGGAAATGTAGATTTGTACTCACTGAAAGGACAATTGTGATAATGCCAATGCATTGCCATTAGTTCTAACATGTTCTAACACCTGATGAAACATTAATCCTGTGTAAGCAATAGATTGACTCATGTGAATTACAGCATACACATTTTTTTAGTCCATGAAATGTTGCCAAATGACTATTAATATCTTTCGATCTCTGCAGCCTCTGTATAGAGGTATTATCATTTTTCTGTATGGCAGCCTTATAAAACCTGTAGGGTGGTTTTATTTTGCCAATGGAAAAAGAAGAAAGGATCCAGCTTCTTGAAAAATACTCTAATAAAATCCACTTTTTTACTAAATTTATTTAAAGCAATACAAACTTATAAGTCTCACATGAAATAGACAGGAGTCACAACCAGTAAGGAGCACCAGACGCATTTCGATCAGATTCTGTTCAGATTCTGATCGAAACGCGTCTGGTGCTCCCAAGTCTAAGATCAGATTCTGATCGAAACGCATCTGCTGCTCCTGGTTGTAACTCCTGTCTATTTCATTCTCAGAAGCAGGTAGGCACTCCCAGCACTACAGTGCACTACAGTGCACGAATCACTGGATGGACTCCACAGGAATAATCATAGCAAGACCATTGGCACTCGTAGAATTTTCGGGTTTTTTTTCGCTTTATTTCAAGCCATCAAATGTGCAAACAAACGTACAATAATGTACAGTGAGACATTTCGGTCATGAACAAAATGACCTTTCTCAAATTCCATTGAGTTTGAGAAAAGTCATTTTGTTCAGGACCGAAACGCGTCACTGTATAACATTGTACATTTGTTTGCACATTTGATGGCTTGAAATAAAGCGAACCCCCCCCCGCAAATTCTACGAGTGACGATCCTCTTTCTATGATTATTCCTCTCTATTTCATGTGAGACTTACAAGTTTGTATTGCTTTTAACAAATTTATTAAAAAAGTGAATTTTATTGGAATATTTTTTCGGAAGCTGGATCTTTTCTTCTTTTTCTATTTGTCAAAAGCATGCTGATATCAGCAGCGGGATCTCGTGCTTCCAGGGCGCCAGAAGGTTAGACGTCAGGAATGTGGCGAGCTGGACTATATTTACTTCATTATTTTGCCAATACCAAATCAGAATTAAAAGAAATAATAGGTTCTGCACACATCTCTACTGAAGGGGTTGTCCAATTGGGATAACCTCAAACCATATGCCTTAGTATTATTCGATTGTACTAGGGAAAGTGGACTCTGCTGGGAAAATTCCTCAACTGGTTCGAAAAAAAGAGAGCTGCTGCAGAAAGAAAGACTAGCTTTTCTTCTGGATTACTCAGCATGTCTACCTGAATGGGTATCATGCATCATCACATTTCTCCTGCCTAGCCTGTTCCTTTCCACAATATTCTTTTCCCAAGCAAAAAGGTCCTTTTGCTTCTAGTTTTCTTTGGTGTGTTTTTGATACTGTCCTTTATGGTTATGACTAGAGATGAGCAACACGAGTTAATGGTCCATGTTAGTGCTCTCTGGTCGTGGATAGGAGCTTCATGAATTTCGAAAGCTTCCGGATTCCCTAATCTGGCATTTCATTTTCCGGTTTAGCATGATATCATCTGTGTAGCGCACATGTGACATCTCACTAGCCTAGCTAATCATAAGCCAAGCCGGAAGGTAAGGAAATTAGCACAGCTCCTTGCCTCCATTAGAGAGGACTGACCTGGTCCATGGGTTGCACAAAGTGATTAACTAATCTCTCATTATAAACCATCTTGCTTTTCTTGCCAATTTCTTCCATCCACCTGTCCTTCACTCTGTGTGACTGAATTCTACAAATCTCAATCTTTTCTCTATCGACCTATGATTCCTGCCTGCTGCGTGCATATATTGTGTACAGGTAACACCTCCATGTTAAATGCATACATCATAGCCATTCAGTATAAAAAAAAATATATGTTGCAACTGCCCTAGAAAACGGTGTTCACATTTTGCCCCTAGCATGTAATAATGCCCCATGAGCACCTTTGACAGTCAAAATTCTCTGATTGGCCCAATAATGCTTCTTAACTGTACACTTAACATTTAATAATGCCTCAAGTCCCCCGATCTACAGCTCCGCCATACACAGGATGATGAGCCCACAGTTCCCCTATACACAGTATCATGGTCTTACAGCTCCCCCATACACAGTATGATGGGCCCCCAGCTCCCCCATACACAGTATGATGGGCCCCCAGCTCCCACATACACAGTATGATGGACCCACAGCTCCCCCATACACAGTATGATGGGCTCACAGCTCCCCCATACACAGTATGATGGACCCCCAGCTCCCTCATACACTGTATGATGGGCCCATAGATTCCCCATACACATTATGATGGACCCCCAGCTCCCCCATATACAGTATGATGGGCCCCCAGCTCCCACATACACAGTATAATGGACCCACAGCTCCTCCATACATATGATGGGCCCACAGGTCCCCTATACACAGTAGGAAGGACCCACAGCTCCCCCATACACTATATGATGGGCCCACAGCTCCCCCATACACAATATGATGGACCCACAGCTCTCACATACACAATTCGATGGGCCCACAGCTCCCCTATACAAAGTATGATGGACCTATAGCTCCCCCATACATATTATGATGGTCCCACTGCTCCTCCAAAACACAATATAATGACTCCCATAGTTGTTCACACGCGGTATGATGGCCCCTACAATGTATAATGGTCCTCACACTGTATAATAGCCTCAATAGTAGCACCCACATTATTTAATGGCACAAACACTGTATAATAGCCCCCACAGAAGCCTCCATAGTTTAATGGCCCTTGCATAGGGGGTGTTAGATCAGCATTCAGACAGAAGTTAGGGTACACTGGCGGTTCAGACCTGCCTACCATCAATCCTACCTCAAGGATAATGGTTATATAATCTCAGTGATAAATTAACTCCTGTTTTTCCAACTAGAGAGCCAACATATTTTAAGGTAATCTCTCCATCATAAAAAAATTGATTCCTATTTTGTATCAAGATACTCTGTGTCAAGAATTTCTTCAAAAATGGATTAAATGGATTTCCCGTAAAGCACCTATTGGTCAAATGCAGTCATCAAGTTTTTTCTTTGATTGTTCCAACTCTGTTCCCAATAGGCATTAACATAACGTTACTTAGAAATGTGATTACAGATAGAGCACATGCTTTATACGCACCTCTGAGACCCGCAATGTTCTCATTTTTTGGGATCTGGAGCTGAGTGATGGTTTATATTTTCATCCTTAGCTTACCATTTTAATTAGCAACAACAACAAGACTAGTCCTGCACTAGCGATATTGTGATTGCTGGTGGAGGGGACAGGTGCAGCGGTCCCCTGTAAAAATATGTGTCAATTGCAGTGGTGGTACTCACTCTATCTGAAGATCGTTCGGAATACATTCACAAGGGAAAAGAAAAAGAAGGAATGGTACTCACGATTGCATGCAACAAATTACTTTTATTTCATGAAAAAACATAAAATCATCACGGGCCGGGAAGTGGATGCATGCCGCAAGGCTGTTTTGCGGGCACTTGAAGTGGATTGCTGACCCTCCAAACATTGACATAATGGGCTATGGAAGACATGTATTGTCCCTATGAGTAATTGCTCCATGAGTAGATGGTGCAGGTGTACTTTTGAGTACAGATATAGGTCCAAGGAGTGAACCATGTTCTCTTGCACATAAGCTTCCTGGCTACACTATCAGGTACGGGTAACTTACACAGTATTTGTATTCAGAGTATGTTAAGCAGTAGATGCTGATGGTACTGAACAAGTCCTTCTTGAGGAAGCAGTCTGGCTGATTGTTACCTCTAAATTTGCCCTTCAAGTTAGAATGCAACTACCACCTAAGTTGTCACCATCTCTACCAGTATAACTGGAAGTGTAACTACTACCACCACCACCACAGCGAGGTGTTTGAGTCTTGATTGTAACGCTCCGTGCTGGTGAAGGCGGCAAGCAAGAGTAGTGGACCATTGGACCACAGTATGAACCCAGGCTTATCCTTTAGTAGGAGGGGCTTGACTAAGCGCCCGCCGTGAATCAGAACGCTAGTTGCAACTTCCATGGCATTAAGCGGGATTGTGGCAGCTGAGCAATGCAGAGAGACAGCAGGACAGGTGGTAGATGCAGACATAGACAGGATGGACACTGGCAGGACAAACAAGGCAGAACACGAGGCACAGTCTGAAATCGGGAATGGCATGACAGGAAGGGGCAGGTAATGAACTTCCAACACAGGTTATCAGGCTCAGGTCACCAGGCGTGGGGCATCTGGCACAGGACATCAGATACATGAGCAGCCGGGACAGGACATCTGGGGGAACTCCAGTCATCAGGGTCCAGGTCATGTGGCACATAACTGTGGTCGTCAGAATCCAGGTCATTAGGCACGTATCATTAGGCAAGGGACATCAGGCACAACACATCACACACAGATGCAGCTGGGATGGCTGAGGCAGACAGGACGACAGGTGCAGGTGGGTACGGACACAGGTGCATGACAAAGGGTGGTACCAGAAAACAGACAAGACAGGTCCAGTGAAAAAGACAGGACAAACACAGCAGAGCAGTACTGGTAGCCTGCAGGACTGGTGCTGGAGGCTGTGAGACCAGAGCAGACATTCAGGATCAACACACATTTAGGATCTGAATCCTAGCGCATTTCTCTGGCCCCTCCCATCATGAGAGAGAGCCTTATGTACCTACGCATGCTTTCTCTTAAGAGGACAGGAAGCATGCACGCGTCCCATAGGCTGGAGGCCAGGAAACCCCGGGCAGCATGCGCAGGGCCTGGGAGCTAGGAAGGAGCTGAGGAGGACCGACACACGCGTGAGCATCCACAGGAGGGACGAGCCGGGGACTGCACTACATATAAATGGGACCACACGTCACGTGGGTGATTACGGGGAGGTGGGGGGGGCTGGGGGCCTGCCGAGGACCAGGCAACACGAGGATGGCCGTGCAGGTGTACAGGAGACCACGCGTCACATGAATGTCCATGCAGGTAATGCAGGTAAGCGGAAGACCATGCAGCATGAGGATGGTCATAAAGGAAAAAGGAGGGAGTAGGGACATGGCGCTAGGACACCACGGAGTGCTGGTGCACTGGGGAGACCGATGCTACATTGTCCCTCATCTCGTCCAAGTTAAAATGTTGACTCATTCACATCAACTAGCCGAAGTAATTGTGAAATATCTTCCTAAGCACTGAGAATACTGTGACCTAGAGAACAATTTACTTCACTATGGGACAGAGAAGACAGAAATGTAATTGATGCAACTGAGAGTCCATAATCGAAGATTAAAGGGAACCTGTCAGGTGCAATATGCACCTGTGGCGCCCCTGACCTGGTCAGGCACCACAGAGTATTGCACCCATGCGGGAGCAATGCTTCCAGGTAATCTCCAAAGGCCAGGATGAGGTGCACACACAAACATATAGTGACCAGGCCTCCCACATTACCAGAGGGGACCCTTGGGTAGCCAGAAGGGGTTAACTTTCAATTCCCAGCTGGGGGTGTGTTCAGGGGCTGGTTGCTAGGAAGCAGGGCAGAGAGAGAGAGGAAGAGGAGAGTCGAGTGGAAGAAGTTGAAGTGTATGGAAGGGAGCAGAGAAGCTCTCGTGCAGACAGGTCCTGAGGAGTGCTGTAGCTGAAAGCGGAGGAGAACGGAGTACTGTGGGTCAGCCTGAAGAGCATCCAGAGAAAGAGGGGTGGCTGAGTACGGAGATCCCGGTATCCGAGCACCCAAGGGGAACTAGATCCCCAGTACAGGCAGCAAACCAGTCAGAGCTGCTCAATCTACAGGTGGGGATACTCCATGCCCTCACCACTACTACGCAGCGCTCGGGCCAAGCAGCAATCAGCAGGCCCATAAGGGGACAGGGCCAGAAGCCATCCCACCAAGGCCACGCTGCCGGCAGACGAGCCAGAGAGAGGGGAGCAGGGTGGTAACAGCTTCCCTGGAGGGGTCCTACCACGCTTCAAGCAAAGGACCCTCCCAAAACAGAAGGGGTGCAAGGAAGGCGAGTGGACAGCTACCCTCAGAACGGCCTCCTGGAATTCCTGGTTCCACCTGGTTATCACAGTGTCGCCCGGGCATCTCACCGTGACCTCCCAACAGTGAGTAAACACATTGAAAGACTTTTAGACTGTGTTTGAGTTATTCTGCGACTTGTGGTACTACAAACCCACACCGGGCCCTGGGGCTTGCCTCACTCTCAGGAGGCTACTACATCCGACTGCACCCACCATCAGCCCCAGGCGTCCCCTAACCTGCAGTGGCGGTCCCCACTGACCGCAATACTGAGAGTGGCGTCACGATCAAAACCGAAGATTCCCTACCTGTGACCAGCACCAGCTACGTGGAGTCCCTGAAGGTATGCACCGATACAACACCTGTGGGGCTTCACATCTGGCGTCACGAACAGGATAAGGACTAGACCTGTTCAGACAGGTGACCGTGTGCCTCAGAGGTCCGACCGCAAAAATTGAACCGCCGCCATATTGCCATCTTCAAAAGCGCGCGCTGCAGCCCGCGCGAGGGAGAAGAGCACCGCCCACGAAGAGGTGTGGCCGCCCCAGAATCCCCACAATTGAGAGAGCGTACTGACCCCGGAAGTGGAGAGGGAGCGCGCAGATTTCTGAAGAAAAATGGACGCTGCAAGAGGTAATGCCCCTGGTCAGGGCGACGCAGCCCAAGCGATGCCAGCCCCTGTCGCGCTGGACGCCGCAGCGCCTGGTGCCGGTGCCGCGGTCGCAGCTGCGCCGGCCGAAGTCGCCCCCATAATGCCAGTGTCCTTGTTGTATGCCCCAGGGGCGCAATGGCTGCCTCAATACGCCGGTAAAATAGACACGCTGACCGGGTTTAAGAAAAAGATCAACACCCTGCTAGACATGCACGCGATGACTGGTAAACAGAGGGCCGCTGTGGTGCTGGGACAATTGACTGGAGCAGCAGAATTGGAAGCTGAGTCCTGGGCCAATGATGACCGGAGCTCTGTTGAGACCATCTTTGCCAAACTAGCAGCTGCTTTTGAACACCGCACGGAGGGAGAGCTGAGAACGGACTTCTATCACTGCCGTCAGAAGCCCCAAGATAGTATAAGAGACTATGCCCTCAGGCTGCAGGCTGCACTACGGGCTCTCAAGCTGGTGGACCCTGTCAGTGACCAGGAAGGAAACCGGATGATGAAGGAACAATTCCTGCGGGGCCTGCGCTCTCCTGAGGATGGGAAGCAGATGAAGCTGTGGTCCCTAGAACACCCCGACGTGGACTTTGCCATTCTGAAAGACCGGGCAGTGAAAGCACTCCAACCCCCTGTGGACACAGACCCTGCCAGTTCCACGGCTGCAGGAGCGGAATCCTCCACGCAGGCCCTGATGACTGCAAAAGGACTCAACGCGCCAGCAGAGACCATAAGTACGCTATCCTCCCAAGTGCAGCAGCTCACTAAGGACGTCGCACAAATCCTGAAAGCAATGCAGTTGCCCTCAGAGACCAAAGTCCCTCATCAGATCCTGCTAGCCGACAACCCAGAGGACGTCCCTTGGATGCGGAGGAGAAGGGGTCCCCCAACTCGAGGCAGGAGCAATGATCGCTATGACTCAGCTGGACAACCCATCTGTCGTCGTTGCCAGAAGGCAGGTCACTATGCAAGGGCCTGTCCTTTAAACGAGTCAAACCTGGGGCCGAGGGCCAGTCCTCAGGATTAAGAAGATCAGGCCCAAGTCGCTGCTATGATCAGTACGTGGGTGGACGTCCTGTCCTGTCCATCGTCTTGGACGGGATCCCTACCCCGGCATTATTAGACACCGGCTCTCAGGTAACCACGATCCCGTATGTCCTGTATCGTAGGTTTTGGTCGGACGACGATCTCCGACCACCGGACCCCTCCCTCACCATCTATGCTGCCAACGGACAACCTATAGACCAGATCGGGGTCAAAGAGGTAACCATAAAGGTGGGAAGGCAGGAAATGAAGGGACAAGGACTGATTGTTGTGGACACTGATATTAGAGAAAGGAACCCGCAAATGATTTTAGGCACTAATGTCATAGAAAATTGCCTAGGGGAAGTGTTGTTGTTGCTTCACCAGATTGTTGAAGGTGCTGAGGGCGGGTCGAAAAGAGCCTTGCAAAAGGAGATCCAAATCATTCTGAGGAAGCAACAGGTAAAACAGACTGGCGGTGAGATTGGTAGTGTACGGGTGATGGATGCTAACCCCATTGTGATACCCCCACGGAGTGAAATGATGATGTGGTGTAGAGCAGCGGTAGGTCTCAGAGGACAGGATTACCAGGCTGTACTAGAGCCCACTCATTCAGACCACTGGCCCACGATTCTGACAGCCAGGGGGGTAGTTGATGTACACAAGGGACGAGTGCCTGTACGAGTGTTGAACTGTGGGGAGGAGGAAGCCAGACTACCAAGGTACGCTACCATAGCCAAACTGTTTACATGCTCAGATAACACCTGTAGGTCCCCTGACACAAGCTGACTCAAAAGAGGGCGAGACCTCCCAAAAGCAGTTAGAGGATTGGTGCCAGAAACTACACGTGGGGACTGACTCTACACCCGACTACCAGAAACATGGGGTTTACAGGGTCGTGCAGGAATATGAGCAGGTCTTTAGTAAGAACCCACTAGACTTCGGTAGGATCAAAGGGGTGCAACATCACATACCCACAGGCAGTCACCCTCCCATTAAGGAAAGACATAGGCCAATTCCACCAGCCCATTACCAGCGTACAAAGGACATGCTGAAGGACATGAAGGAGGCAGGCGTCATAAGGGACAGTTGTAGCCCCTGGGCAGCTCCTCTGGTCCTGGTAAGAAAGAAGGATGGCACGATGAGGATGTGTGTGGATTACAGACGGATAAATCAGATAACACACAAGGATGCCTACCCTTTGCCAAGGATAGAGGAATCCCTCGCTGCCTTGAAAGCCTCTAACTACTTTTCTACCCTAGATCTTACTAGTGGCTACTGGCAAGTATCTGTAGCAGAAGAAGATCGGGAGAAGACGGCCTTCACCACCCCAATGGGCCTCTGTGAGTTCAACAGCATGCCATTTGGACTCTGCAATGCCCCCGGGACCTTCCAGAGGCTTATGGAATGCTGCCTAGGGCACCTCAACTTTGAAACCGTCCTGCTCTACCTGGATGATGTCATCGTGTACTCCAAGACCTATGAGGACCACCTGAAACACCTGGCTGAAGTCTTTGAAGCACTATCCCGATATGGAATGAAGCTGAAACCATCCAAGTGCCATCTACTGAAGCCAAAGGTCCAGTACCTAGGTCACGTGGTCAGTGCAGAAGGAGTAGCACCGGACCCAGAGAAGGTCACAGTCATCCAGGAATGGCCCACACCTACTACCGTCCGGGAGGTACGTCAGTTCCTTGGCTTGGTAGGCTACTACAGAAGGTTCATCAAGGGCTACACGAAAATGGCAGCGCCTTTGCAAGAGCTCCTGGTAGGCCACCCAAAGAAGAAAGGAAAGATCACCGGCCCGCCATTTCACTGGGGAGAAGCAGAAGAACACTCCTTCAGACAAATGAAAGGGGCCTTGACGGGTGAAGAGATCCTAGCCTATCCCGACTACGGTCTGCCATTCGTACTGTACACAGATGCCAGTAATGTGGGACTGGGAGCAGTGCTTTCACAGGTGCAGGGAGGCAAAGAGCGTGTGATTGCTTACGCCAGCAGGAAGCTCAGGCCTACCGAAAGAAACCCAGAGAATTATAGCTCATTCAAGCTAGAGTTCCTGGCCATGGTATGGGCTATCACAGAGCGGTTCAAGCACTACCTGGCAGCCACCAAATTCACTGTCTTCACGGACAACAACCCCCTGACCCACTTGGATACTGCTAAATTGGGTGCCATGGAGCAGCGTTGGGTAGCCCGACTGGCGAATTATGACTTTACTGTCAAGTATCGAGCTGGCCGCAAGAACGGCAACGCAGATGCTCTGTCCAGGATGCCTCACCTAGCAGACGAGGGGGAAGATGAAGATGATCTTGAAGAGATTGAGCTGCCAGCGTTCCATCGCCATGGAGCAAAACAGTGTCGGCAGTCGCGTGCCAACCGCCAAGAGGTGACCCTGAACCCACTACCTCACTACAACTGGAAGGAGACCCAGGAAAATGATCCAGCGGTAGGCTTGGTAAAGAAACTGATTAGCCAGCCTGGCGCCAGCCTTGACAAAGGAGCCCCACCTGAGGCACAGTACCTATGGAAGGAGAGGGGTCGATTATTCATCTATCAAGACAAACTTTACAGGAGCATCATTGACCCGAGGACGCATGAGAAGGTGTGGCAAGTGATTGTACCACAGAAGGACACGAGGATGGTGCTAGAAGCCTATCACAATGGTGCAGGCCATTTTGGTTGGAAGAAACTGGAGGCCCTACTTAAAGTAAGATTCTACTGGGTGGGCATGAGATCTGCCCTAGAGAAGTGGTGTCGAAACTGCGGGCCCTGCAATCTTAGAAGAAAAGACCAGCACAGCCAGAAAGCACCACTCCAGCCAATCCAAACTAAACGGCCCCTGGAGATCGTGGCCTTGGACCATGTAAAGTTGGCACCCAGCAGACAAGGCTACAACTACGCTCTCACTATGGTTGACCACTACTCCAGATTCCTGGTGGTAGTACCAGTCAAGGACTTGACAGGTCAAACTGCAGCCAAAGCTTTCCAGACACACTTCTGTCGACCACATGGCTATCCAGATCAAGTGCTCACTGACCAAGGACCAGCCTTTGAAGCTGAAGTGTTTAAGGAGTTTTGTAACCTATACGGCTGCCAGAAGATCCGTACTACACCTTACCATCCTCAGACCAATGGCATGTGTGAGAAGATGAACCACATCATTCTCGACCTTCTGAAGACGCTCCCACTAGAAGAACGAAGTCAGTGGCCGGAAAAACTGCCCGATCTAGTGGACATGTATAACAACATCCCTGTGAGTTCCACGAACTGCACACCGGCATACCTGATGAGGGCCAGACCAGGGAGATTGCCAGTAGATCTGGAAATGGGAGTTGAGACCCCTGAAGACCATCTACAAGGTGCTGATTGGGATTCCAACCGCCAAGCCCAATACAAGAAAGTACAAGAGTGTGTGGAGCGAAGCCTGACTCAGCAGCGTGAGAAACAAGAAAAGGCCTATAATCGAAAAGCACCTGCTGTTCCTTTGATGCCAGGAGACATAGTTCTCAAAGGAAAGAGAAGGCGTCATAAACTTGACAATCATTGGGAAGAAGAACCCTACACCGTATTACCATCAACGCTTAGCAATGAAAAGACATGCCTTATCAGCAAAGATGGAGGAAAAACAACAGCTGTCGTTTCTAGAGATCGCTTAAAGAAATGTCCTGAACAACTAAGAATCCCTGAAGAAATTCCCAACCTTTTGCCAGTTCAAGGACCAAAAGAAAGGATGATCCATACTGTACTTGGAGATTTTCCAGCAAGTTGGCCTCAATACAATGGAGCAGTCGTTATTCCAGTCATTACATTCACTCAATCTAGAGAAGTAAGAGACCCAGAAGAGCCTGTTCAGAACCTAGAAGTGCCAAATGTAGCTGAAGCAGAAAACCACGCATTGGTATCAATACCCAGTACACCCATTATTCACATTGAGACACATACATCGGGTGGGAGGACACAACCTCAGACAGATGACAGCATAGTACTGCGTAGATCAACCCGCAGCAACTTTGGTCAGCTCCCATTACGCTATAGACAAAGTACAGTTTAGTTGAAAGTGACGGTATGAAGTGTAATGTTTAACCTGTTATAGTTAAGTAACGTTTAAGCGAAATGTGCCCACAAGGACTATTGTGAGACCTCCTTAAAATGTTAGACCACTGGTTATGAACTGGCTTTAACCACAAACTTTTGCATTGTAAAAAGTTGCCTCCTTGGTATCAACCACAGAGTCTGCCTGTTGAGGGGCATGGCTCTGCACCAACAAGGGGGCACGCCTGTTTATGGGGCCTGCCCTCCAACACTCGGAAGCGGGTACGCCTGTTTATGGGGCCTACCTTACACCACTCTCCTCAGGAGAGGAAGATTGGAGGAAAGGTCTGGGGAATGTGATGGCCCAGACCTGGTCACCAAAAGGACCGGCGACCTACCTCCTGGAGGTTATTGGGTGGGGTTCGGACATGTGGGTGGTTGGTGGTGGAATGGTACCTGGCATGTTTGAATGTAAATAATTGCCCCTGTGTGGGAAAAGTTTGTATTTACCTTTTTCTTTCTCTTGTCTTTGCAGCCCGAGGACGTGCTGATGATAACTAAGGGGGAATGTGGCGCCCCTGACCTGGTCAGGCACCACAGAGTATTGCACCCATGCGGGAGCAATGCTTCCAGGTAATCTCCAAAGGCCAGGATGAGGTGCACACACAAACATATAGTGACCAGGCCTCCCACATTACCAGAGGGGACCCTTGGGTAGCCAGAAGGGGTTAACTTTCAATTCCCAGCTGGGGGTGTGTTCAGGGGCTGGTTGCTAGGAAGCAGGGCAGAGAGAGAGAGGAAGAGGAGAGTCGAGTGGAAGAAGTTGAAGTGTATGGAAGGGAGCAGAGAAGCTCTCGTGCAGACAGGTCCTGAGGAGTGCTGTAGCTGAAAGCGGAGGAGAACGGAGTACTGTGGGTCGGCCTGAAGAGCATCCAGAGAAAGAGGGGTGGCTGAGTACGGAGATCCCGGTATCCGAGCACCCAAGGGGAACTAGATCCCCAGTACAGGCAGCAAACCAGTCAGAGCTGCTCAATCTACAGGTGGGGATACTCCATGCCCTCACCACTACTACGCAGCGCTCGGGCCAAGCAGCAATCAGCAGGCCCATAAGGGGACAGGGCCAGAAGCCATCCCACCAAGGCCACGCTGCCGGCAGACGAGCCAGAGAGAGGGGAGCAGGGTGGTAACAGCTTCCCTGGAGGGGTCCTACCACGCTTCAAGCAAAGGACCCTCCCAAAACAGAAGGGGTGCAAGGAAGGCGAGTGGACAGCTACCCTCAGAACGGCCTCCTGGAATTCCTGGTTCCACCTGGTTATCACAGTGTCGCCCGGGCATCTCACCGTGACCTCCCAACAGTGAGTAAACACATTGAAAGACTTTTAGACTGTGTTTGAGTTATTCTGCGACTTGTGGTACTACAAACCCACACCGGGCCCTGGGGCTTGCCTCACTCTCAGGAGGCTACTACATCCGACTGCACCCACCATCAGCCCCAGGCGTCCCCTAACCTGCAGTGGCGGTCCCCACTGACCGCAATACTGAGAGTGGCGTCACGATCAAAACCGAAGATTCCCTACCTGTGACCAGCACCAGCTACGTGGAGTCCCTGAAGGTATGCACCGATACAACACCTGTGGGGCTTCACACACCCAGAACCATTAGCATGTTAGTACACCCATGTGGATGTGCTAACATGCTAATGAATGTGCAGCGTCACAGGATGATCTCACTCACCTCTCCGACGACATCGCGTCCGACGCTGGATTTTGGCTCAGTGCGCATGACCCTGGAGTTTCGGTCATGCGCACTATGAAGCCGGGTCTACGCGTCTTGGTTTCAAACTGAACTAATGCGCATGACTGTACCTCCGGAGTCATGCGCACTGAGCCAAAATCCAGCGTTGGACGTGATTGCAGCGGAGAGGTGAGTGAGATCATCCTCTGATGCTGCACATTCATTTGCATGGTAGCACACCCACAGGGGCGTACTAACATGGTAATGGGGCAGACTAGCCAGGGAAACTAATGCCCAGGGGACTAGTGCCCTCGCTCATTAGCATACGATAAAAGATCTTTAGAAATACTTTTCTAAAGATCCCTTTATCTATGCTACTAGATACAGGGACAGTTAGGCAGGGATTAGCAATATGCACCCAGAACTGCTCGTGGTTCTGGGTGTATATTGCACCTGACAGGTTCCCTTTAACTACTATGGCAACAGAGTTACGGTAAATAATATTTGAAAATATGAAAAAAAAATGTTTTATTCCAATCCAGTGATTAGTAGTAAAGGTATAAAATCTAAAAAAAGATAATTATTTTTGTCTTCAACTATAAACAGATGAGGGTCATCATGAAGCTGTGAGAGGTTTGATCTTATTTTCTGCAGGTACACTGTATATTTATTTTGGATGTATGTATACATATTTGTCTGATGAGCTAATTAAGGAAAAGTTTGATTTGTCCATAAAAGACAAAGGTCAATAGTGGTAAGGAGTGTGAGGTTCTTCTGTTTTGAAAATACACTGTTTTAATGTGTGTTTACTATTCTAGTCTTGGCAATGACGGGACATATTGAGCCCCTGAAATATGTGACTTGGCATGAGTCTACGTCTGAGATCTATATTTAACTTGCAGTGTACAATCGGAATTTCCCTGTAGTATTCCAGTCCTCCACTGACCAACTAGTTGCATGCAGAAAATGGATACCTCCCTGTCTCTGGCATGTCCCCGATCTGCACTTTTGACTTTTAAACCAGACTAAAAACTATTCAGTCATTCAAGAGGTCACAATTAGAAGAGCTTTAAGAGGCTGGGACTCTCAAAGAGGCAAACAGAATGCTCTGATCTTTGCACTGAAAACACTGGAGTCCCAATGGAAGTGGCATATTTATACTGGATTAAAAAACTGCCATAGAAATCCCTGCAACGTTCTTAATTATACAGCATTAATAACTAACTAAAATGGGTAACTACTTAATGTAGCTAAGTAACACAATTGTACAAACAATTCACAGGATGAGAACATAGTAACAGAACAGCTGACAGCAGCTGTATTACTTTTTAAAATGTCTTAAAATGTTACACTTCTAATAATTGCAACTCATTACGTTGGAGGTACTAATGTTAAGACTTTTGAACGTTAGGACATCTGTAAGCTTACAATTCATAAACTGCTGGTTTAAAGAAAAAAATCACTCTACTCACTGCCAGAGAGGCTGCACAGTGCAGGCAGGGAGTCTGTACTCTACTCACTGCTGGAGAGGCTGCACAGTGCAGGCAGGGAGTCTGTACTCTACTCACTGCTGGAGAGGTCGCACAGTGCAGGCAGGGAGTCTGTACTCTACTCACTGCTGGAGAGGTCGCACTGTGGAGCCAGAGAGGCTGTACTCTACTCACTGCTGGAGAGGTCGCACTGTGGAGCCAGAGAGGCTGTACTCTACTCACTGCTGGAGAGGCTGCACAGTGCAGGCAGGGAGGCTGTACACTGCTGGAGAGGCTGCACTGTGCAGTCAGAGAGGCTGTACCCTACTCACTGCCGGAGAGGCTGCACAGTGCAGGCAGGGAGTCTGTACTCTACTCACTGCCGGAGAGGTCGCACTGTGGAGCCAGAGAGGCTGTACTCTACTCACTGCTGGAGAGGCTGCACAGTGCAGGCAGGGAGGCTGTACACTGCTGGAGAGGCTGCACTGTGCAGTCAGAGAGGCTGTACCCTACTCACTGCTGGAGAGGTTGCACTCTGCAATCAGAGAGGCTGTGCTCTACTCACTGCTGGAGAGGTTGCACTGTGCAGAGAGGCTGTACTCTACTCTCTGTAGGAGAGGCTGCAATCTGTTCAACACCACAGATGCAGCACTGTGATCTGTCAGATAAGCTACACTGTACTCACAGCCTCTACAGAATATGTGATGAATGTATCATTGCTAGTGTGCTCATTGAGCGCTATAAATTCCTCTTAAGTTTCATTCCATGTTGATGGGGAGGTTGGAAACAGACAACCACTAAACTCAATTGTCTTTGTCACATGAAATCTTCATATAACAGCAGGTTGCATGATCAACCAGCACTTCATTAAAGGGAATCTGTCAGTGGGTTTTTCTCTGTGGTTGCGGATTTACCCCTTGTTGCCTTTCATAGCTATCTTCCTGTTCTTGTTTTTCTCCTGTTTCTTTCATTGTCTATTACTGTGTATGCAGTGCAGAGAATCAGAGTTTTGGTTTTCCCTCGTCTGTCTTTTTCTGTGTTTCCATCTCACTCCTACGCCTTCCTTACCAAGTGGGAGTAGGGGAGGGGGTCATCAGATTAATTCTGGTCAGAAGCAAAGCAAGGCAAGAGAGATTTAGGCATCTCCACCATCAGGAGTAACCCTGAGGTTAGGGATAGCCTAGGGTCCCGTAGTGTGAGGGACAGCATAGGTGCCTGTGTCCCTCACTATCCCACAGTCACATAGTTACTCCATTCATCAGATGTTTTCCACTTTGAAAATATTATATACTTTACAATGCAAGGAAATAGGAAAAGTCAAATGACACCCGGAAGACACCTAGTTTATTTTTAGCAATTTTGTTTCAAAAGCTGCTGACCGGATATTTTTCGTTGAATGGAGAAAGAAAAATTATCTGAAAATGCCAGTGAAAAAAACGATCCAAAACTTAAATGCTAAAAAAAAACATGTTAATGGGCAAAAATTATGACGCAAGTGCACAAAAAAAAAAGATGCAAAAAAAAGACTTCAGGACGAAAAGTAATGATGTGTCCTGAAATGTCTTCTCAGCAAACTTGGTGGGTTCACTCAAACTGAAAAATACCCTTACAAGGCAAACACACAGGGCTTTGTGATCAAGACATACATGCAATGAGTTGTCACTTTCATATTTTTCTTTCTTTTAAATGGCAACCTGATGGCTTCTGCAAACTGAAATTTGAGTAAGGACTACTTGGGTTAACAAAAGATTCAGAAAAATCCCTTGAAACCTAAAGTTTATTATCATCAATTAAAACAACCCAAGTAGATTAAACACCATAGTTGAAAATAACCCATCTGTAGAGGCTATAAATGAATAAGAACTACAAACCGGGGATAAAGATATAACAGGGTGAGTAATTGTAGAAGTTAAAGATACATACCGCAAACCCCTATTAGGGCTGTGGACTAACGTAGCCCTATTGATGCCCTCGGGGTGGCTCCTACCTTACAACGGAGGGTATGACACCCTAACTTAACTTGGCGCCCCCATTTCGCATTGGCTCACTCTAACTTGCCCTGGTGTCGCCTTATACGAAGTGTGGATTATTGCACTGAAATCAAAGAGGAGCAAAGGGTAGAAAGGGGAAGAGATAAAAAAAAATCTCCCTACCACTACATCCTACAAACAGCATGACTAGCTTATAGAACAAGCTGGAATAAGAAATAGCAGCGCAACACTTCACAAAACAGGCCCTTAACGGAATGATACACCTGAACAAACCATAAAGAAAAAGGGAACATCGCATGATGATGTCCCCAAATCAAAAGCAGGAGTTAGCAGATTGTACACATTAGAAAACAATCACCAAATGCATTCTGCTATATAAATACACTTGCCATGCTGTTTATCTACATAATCATTGCAGCTAATCATTGGCGTACGTAGTAGTCTTGGTACGTACCGCATTGTCATGCATAGAATTCATTGTTTTCATGAAAGATACAGACTTTTTCCAGTACCACTGTTTCAAGAAAGTGTCCTCTGGTCATAGGTTTGGGAATTGATTTTGAGTCAATCTTCAGCCCGAAAACGTTCCAGGCTATAGTAGTATCCCACCTCCTTCTTGCTGGTTGAAGTGGAGGTCTGTGCCCGTTATTGATCCAGCCATGGGTCCATCCATTTGGTCCGTCAAAAATCACTCTCATTTCATCAAACCATAAAAGCTTTGAAAAATCTGTGTTCTTCCTTGGCCTAGTCTTGACGTTTGCCATTCTGTGTTTTGATCAGTGGTGGTCGGGTTTCAGCCTCCTTTACCTCGGCCGTGCCTCTGAGCACTGAACATCTTATACTCCTGATCCCTCCAGCGAGGTTATACTTGTGGGATAAGACAGCACTGGAGGGTATATATCGCCAGCGTCACGGATTCCGTGACGCACATTCGGCATCGTTAGCGACGTCGTTGCGTGTGACACGCACGAATGACCGTTAACGATGGAAAATACTCACTAAATCGTCCATCGTTGAAACGTCGTTCCTTTGTAAAAAATCGTTGATTGTTACGCACGCAGGTTGTTCGTCATTCCCGAAGCAGCACACATCGCTACGTGTGACACCTCGGGAACGACGATCTGCAGCTTACCTGTGGCCACCGGCAATGCTGAAGGAAGGAGGTGGGCGGGATGTTACGTCCCGCTCATCTCCGCCCCTCCGCTTCTATTGGGCGGCTGCTTAGTGATGCTGCACGAACCGCCCCCTTTGAAAGGAGGCAGTTCGCCGGCAACAGCAACGTTGCTAGTCAGGTAAGTCCCGTGTGACGGCTCCGTACGATATTGTGCGCCACGGGCAAACGACGGGAGCGGGTGCTTTCACCAGGGATATCGCTAGCGATATCACTGCGTGTAACACCCCCTTTAGATTCCTGGTTGCTCGATGTTTGATTCTTCACAAATCTTTTTCCAGCTAATGTGCATATTTTCTTCTCAACGTATGTTTTGTGACCCTGTTGACTTTTTGCAACAAAACTTTTTTTATTCAAGAGTGCTGCATCCCTCTGTAAGACTTGTAACAATTTTTTTGAGTCAGTTAAAAGCCTTTTTGG
The DNA here is from genome assembly GCF_048569485.1 of Anomaloglossus baeobatrachus. Taxonomy (NCBI): domain Eukaryota; kingdom Metazoa; phylum Chordata; class Amphibia; order Anura; family Aromobatidae; genus Anomaloglossus; species Anomaloglossus baeobatrachus. The sequence goes on along the minus strand of NC_134360.1, from coordinate 160,520,611 downwards.
CCCTTTTTGTTTGAAGAAAACAATCTGCCTAATAATTCTGCACACCTTGATAAATGGTGTTGTATCCTTAGGCCTCACCATCACAGAATCTGCTTCATCCAATAAGCATCTCAGTTTATACAGTATGGAGTTGGAAAATCGGAATAAAAACTACAGCTCTGGCAAAAATTAAGAGACAACTTCAAAATTTTCAGTTTTTATGATTTTCTCTTTATAGGTATATTTTTGAGTAAAAAGTAAAATGTTCTTTTATTCTATAAACTACTGACGCCTCCGAATTTCCAAGCAAACAATTTTGCATTTATTTCCTGAAAATAAAAAATGGTCAAAATAACAAAACAATGCATTGCTTTCAGACCTCAAATAATGCAAAAACAAGTTCATAATAATTTAGTAACAACAATACTAATAATGTTTTACCTCAGGAAGAGTTCAGAAATCAATATTTTGTGGAATAACCATGACTTTTAATCACAGCTTTCATATGTCTTGGCATGCTTTCCACCAGTTTTTCACACTGCTTTTGGGTGACCTTATGCCACTCCTGGCGCACAAATGTATGCAGTTCCTTGTTTGATGGCTTGTGACTATCCATCTTCCTCTTGATTATTATTTATTATTATAGCGCCATTTATTCCATGGCACTTTACATGTGAAAGGGGTATACATAATAGGGACAAGTACAATAATGATAAACAATACAAGGCACAGACTGGTACAGGAGAAGAGAGGACCCTGCCTGCGAGGGCTCACAGTCTACAAGGAATAGGTGAGGATACAGTAGGTGAGGGTAGAGCTAATTGTGCGGCGTTATATCAGACTGAGGGTTACGGCAGGTTGTAGGCTTGTCGGAAGAGGTGGGTCTTCAGGTTCCTTTTGATTACATTCCAGAGGTTTTCAATGGGGTTCAGGTCAGGAGATTGGCCCGGCCATGACATGGTTTTGATGTGGTGGTCCTTCATCCACGCTGATTGACCTAGCAGTGTGGCAAGGCACATTGCCCTGCTGGAAAAAACAGTCCTCAGAGTTGGGAACATTGCCTGGGCAGAAGGAAGCAACTGTTTTTCCAGGATAACCTTCTATGCGGCTTCATTCATACTTTTCTACTTGAATACACCTGATTGTATAACAACACTAATAGATCTCTTCTTGTCTCAGGTGGCGTACTCCACGATCAGAAGTTCTTTACAGGATTTTCCCTTACACATGAACCTAATTACCTTCAGTAACAGAGTAGCACTTTTATGGCTTCATATACCAAAAAATAGGACAAAACCAGTTACATACAGGTGTGTTATCCTTAAAAGTCACTTAAACCCTTACCAAAGAAACATCTAAAAGATCTGCACAAGTCTCCAAGAACATACCATGTGCACCCCAATGCCCTGTGTACACAACACCCCATGTACACCCCGATGCCCTGTGTACACAACACCCCATGTGCACCCCAATGCCCTGTGTACACAACACCCCATGTTCACCCCGATGCCCTGTGTACACAACACCCCATGTTCACCCCGATGCCCTGTGTACACAACACCCCATGTTCACCCCGATGCCCTGTGTACACAACACCCCATGTTCACCCCGATGCCCTGTGTACACAACACCCCATGTTCACCCCGATGCCCTGTGTACACAACACCCCATGTACACCCCGATGCCCTGTGTACACAACACCCCATGTTCACCCCGATGCCCTGTGTACACAACACCCCATGTTCACCCCGATGCCCTGTGTACACAACACCCCATGTACACCTGGCTGCTCCATGACTACACAGGCGCACGTTACATCACGCCACAGCACACGCACAGCGGTCACACAGTGTATGGGCTGCGCTGATAATAACGACTACAACCAGTTCTACCCGCTCATGGACTTCACGCACTGCAGCCTGACTCCTCCCCGCACGTGACTGATCACATGGGAATGACGTCATCACAGGTCCTTCAGCCCACTGGAGCACAGCGTCCCCTCGGTGAGCGGCAGGCCGAGCTGCGCTGAGGACACGTACGGCCCGGGGAGAAGTGCGTGCACCGAGCGGCCTGACAGCGGGTGAGCCCCTCTGCACACGGCCCGCAGCGGCCTCCTGTCCTGCCGGGAAATGTTACTGCGCAGCTTGTGAGCCGCTTCCCCGGAGCTGTGTGAAGTGACGTGGGGACAGTGTTATTGCTGCGTGCAGTCTCCCCAGTTGTCACTGCGTGCTGTAGCAGAGCCGAGCTTGTTATTGATATGTTTGGCTTCTTTTGCTGAGTGTGATAATATAGTAAATAGCTAGAGCTGCAGTCCTATGTAAAACTATTGAAAACTTGTTATGAGTTTGTGTCACGTGACAAACGCAAGTCTGCTGTTATGGGGTATCAGCTGTGCTCTGCTGCGCATCTGGCCAAGCCCCCTTCCCCCTGGCAGAGCGCCCTTCCCCGTCCCGTGGAGCCGTCTGGCACCCCTTCCTCATCCGGGCCTCCTCTGCGCCCCTTCACCATCCAGCAGAGCGCCTTTCCTCATCCAGAGGAGCCGTCTGGCACCCCTTCCCTGTCCGGCAGAGCACCCTTCCACATCTGGCGGAGCCTCCCCTGCACCGTCTGACGAAGTGCCCTTCCTTATCCGATGGCGCCCTTCCCTGTCCGGCGGAAAGCCCCCTGCGCCCTTCCTCGTTCGGCGGAGCGCTTTTCCTCATCTGGTACAGCTCCCGGCGCCCTTTCCCCGGCGCTGGAGTGCCCTTCCTCATCCGTCACAGCCCCCTGTCACCCTTTCCCCGTCTGGTTGAGCTCACCACTCCCCTGCTGCCCTTTCCCTGTTTTGGTGGAGTGCCCTTCCTCATCTGGCGGAGCTTTCCTGTGATCTTCCCCGTCTGGCTGAGCCCACCCCGGCACCCTTTCCTTGTCCGGTGGAGCTCACCACTCCCCTGCTGCCCTCTCCCTGTTTTGGTGGAGTGCCCTCCCTCATCTGGCGGAGCCTTCCAGTGCCCTTCCTCATCCGATGGTGCCCTTCCCCAGTCTAGTTGAGCCCCCCCCCCCCCCCCCCCGGCACCCTTTCCTCGTCCGGTGGAGCTCACCACTCCCCTGCTGCCCTTTCCCTGTTTTGGTGGAGTGCCCTTCCACGTTTGGCGGAGCGCCCTTCCTCATCCGGTACAGCCCCCTGGTGCCCTTTCCCCGTCCCAGTTGACCTGTCTTCAATAATGAAGAAACCACTTTGTTTTTACTTTTTAAAAAAAAAAAAAAAAAAAAAAAAAATGGGATAAACACTCTAAGATGTCATGACATCTTTTTGAGCTATTCTAATTAACTTGTATTGTAAAGTACGAGGCGTCTCCTGAGCTTAAAGCAGCAGAGACATGGAGCGGTCACTTCACTTACCCGCCTGCTGTCTTCAGAGATTTGAAGCAGTTAAAAAACACCTGAACACAGCAAGTTATCTTTACCTAGAAATGCAGATGATTATTTGACCATTTTCTGATAGTTGTTTTCAAGCTTTTTTTTTTTTTTGTGTGTGTGTGAACATCAACAAAACACAGACATGTAAACAGCCGCCCAGGCTATAAAGGGTGCACATGCAATCAATGAAGAAAAAGAAAAAAAGATACAAATATGTATTGTTTTCAATATGTTCAATTCAGTATGGATTTGTCAATGACCTGGAGGGTTTCCGGGTGCCAGCAAAGTGAATGAGAATCTGAAGTGTCACATACACTGTATCTTCTTCTTGCAGATTTGGTACAGATATAGATCTGCAGCCTGTCAGTTCTGCAGATTTCAATCCTACTAATGAGTGGGAAAAATCTGCACCAAAAAATACGCGTATTTGCCACTTTTTCCTGCTAAGGCTAAGTTCACACTTCCGTTGTTTTGTATCAGTCACAATCCGTCGCCTTGAGGAATTACGGTATCCTGCAAAATATTTAGCAGGATTCCAGTTTTTCCCCATAGACTTCTATTGGCGACGGATTGTGACTGATGATGCTGCGTTGCATCCGCTGCGTCGCAGTTAGTCGTTTTTTGACTGACCGCCGGGTGGGAGCAACGCAGCATGTAACGTTTTTTGTGCAGTGGAATCCGTTGGCTTTCGCTGTGCATGCGCTCTCTGGCTCCCCGCACAGGTAACCAGGATAAACATCGGGTTACTAAGCAACGTGCTTTGGTTAGTTACCCAGTATTTACACTGGTTACAGGTGCAGGGAGCCAGCGCTGAGCGGTGTATGCTGGTAACCAAGATAAATATCGGGTAACCAAGCAAAAAGTGGTTTGCTTTTACCCGATATTTATTCTGGCTGTGCACGAAGCCAGACCCTTCACCGCTCGGCTCCGCCCCCTCCCTCACTCAGCATACACACACACACACACACACACACACACACACACACACACACACACACACACACACACACACACACACACACACACACACACACACACACACACACACACACACACTTGTCCTGCAGTCCCCGCGGCACTGACGTCCTCAGTGCCACGGCCCCGCTCGGCTCCACCCGCCCCCCGCACACAACGGAATCCGACAAAGAATTCTGTTCTTTGTCATCCGTTGTACAGCGCATCAGTCACATGCGTCAATCGACGTATGTGACTGATGCAAAACAACGGAAGTGTGAACTTGGCCTAAGAGATGTAGAAATTCTGCACTGAATCCTTCCCTTGTGCACAGTCGGATTCTGACTCTTCGGGTCACTCTGAGGTTTCTGTAAGCCAGAAGTCGCTCTAAACCAGGAGTCTCAAACACGCGGGCCGCATGTGGCCCCTCAGGCTTTGTGCGGCCCCAAGGCCCTTGCCCCGTTCACTATCGTGGCCGGTGCAGGGGCCGCAGCCACTGTCTGCGCTTTATGTCAGATGAATGTGTTGCCAGAGCTGCGCACTTGCGCTGGCAACACAATCATCTGACATAAATCACTGACAGTGGCTGCGGCCCCTGCACCGGCCATGATAGTGAACAGGGGCACGGGCCTGGGGGCCGCACGAAGCAGAGATGAGGCAGCCAAGGGAACGCGGGACAGGTGAGAAGAATGGTATTTTTTGTGTGTATGTGAAGGATGGCACATTAACCCCTTAGCGACCCATGACTTACTGGGTACGTTATGGCTCCCTGGTACTTAAGGACCCATGACATACCCAGTACGTCATGGTGAAATCGCGACCCCGGAGCCCCGGTGGCTGCGATTGCTTTGCAAATACCTTAGATTCGGGGATGAGGGGACCTCAGGAGGGGTGGTGTCTCCTCCCCGGACCTATGGAGGCTGTGATTAGCTGAGCGGCGTTCGTCAGCCAATCACAGCCACTGTAATGTTTTAGCTATTGAGAATGGCTGAAACATTGAAATCCAGCCATGGTCAGTGCAGCTGTAGCAGTTATCATTGGCTGGAGCTGGGTGACCTCTTTCACCCGCCCCCAGCTCTGATTGGAGAGACCGGCCTTGTGACCGATCTGTCCAATCACTGTAGATCTGGGGCCGGAGACCGCTCCCCTCACCTTCACTCCGGAGTCTGTGGAAGGTGAGGGGAGCGATTGGTGAGTTATAGCCACTGCCCCCTTTCAACCGCCGCCACTGCCCCCCCCCCCCCCCCCCTCCCATTATTACAGGATGGGGATAAGGCTGGGGACATTACAAGGATGGGCACAATACTATTGGATGGGGACATTATTACTATAGAATGGGGACAAGGCTGGGGACATTACTATAGGATGGGGACAAGAGGAGCACATTACTATAGGATGGGGAGTAGGATGGGGCACAGTACTACAGGATAGGGACATTACTACAAGGGGACAAGGATGGGAAACTACTATAGAATAGAGATAAGGCTGGGGACATTACTATAGGATGGGGAGATTGCTACAAGGGGACAAGGATGGGGAACATTACTATAAGATGGGGGACAAGGATGGACACATTAGTACAGGATGGGCACATTATGATAAGATGGGGACACGGCTGGGGGCATTACTATAGGATGGGGAGTAGGATGGGGAACATTACTTTAGGATGGGGACAAGGATGAGCACATTACAGTGGGATGGGGACTAGGATGGGGCCCAATACTACAAGGGGACAAGGATGGGCACGTTACAACAAGATAGGGAACATTACTAAAAGATGTTGGCCAAAATTTCTATATAGTGATAATTGTAAGACTATTAGTTACAAGAAAGGAATAAAATGTAAAAAAAAAAAAAAGAAAATATTTTTTTTTATATTTAAACAAGGAATGTACACATCTGCTATATTAAACAAGTGAAAATGTTCAAAATAAGTGATCCCAAGGTGTGTAAAAAAAAAAAAAAAAAAAAAAAAAAAAAAAAAATTATATTATATATAGTACCAATAAAAATATCACTTTGTCCTGCAAAGAATGCGTCCCCCTAAATAATTTTTTTCCTCTGTGCGGCCCATACACCCAGCTGAGTTTGAGACCCCTGCTCTAAACCCTCATTCAGACGACCCCATACAAAATCAGTCTGATTTTCATCAGAAGAGTGGGATGATTTTTTTGTCTTGTCATGTGTGCTGTCTGCCTTTATACAGGAGCCGTTTTTAATGATTTATAGATTGCTATGTCACAGCTGTAATGTATCCGTCATAATCAGATGTTATACTGGGTCATACAATTTTTTTTCTCACCCATAAATATAAATGGGTTTCAGAGTGAAATTGGAGCGTACTGCAATTTTGTTGCACAGACTGTCAGTAAAAAAAGAAAAAAAAAAATCTGTCATCAGCTCTGCCCCATTGAATAATGTGTTGGTCTGAGTGCTGTCCAATTAATAAAAATCAGATAGCACACGTCCGATTTATACGATCGTCTCAGCAAGCCCTATGGCTGCATTCAGGCTTCTGTGTTGCCCCTAAGTGGGCTTTTTTTTTCTTCTCAGGGATACCACATGTACCCATTATAACCTAGGGGCTGCTCACATGTCTTTTCATGAACTGTGTGGTCATGCAAAGCATTGTTTTTCCCCTTCTTTTTCCCTGGCAGCACGGATGGCTAGAGCCAATACAAGTCTAGGGGAACGTGAAAAACAAATGCAGCACACGGATGGCAGCAGAGTAAAGCCCATGTGCTGTACGTGTTTAACATTACAAAGTATAGGAGAAGCTTTGTAATTTCTTTATCCATCCAGGAAAAACACTGATGGTCAAAACAAACACATGGACCGTTTTTTATGTAAAGAGGTATTCCCATCTCAACATCCTATTCCAATATATGGTATGTGTAATAATAACAATATTCTCAAATACCTCCAATTCCAATTAGAAATGTAGTATACTGTAGTTCTCCTGATATAGCCATGTCCCTTACCTCATGTGCAGGGCATTGCAGCTTAGGCATCCATGGTAACCATGGATACCTAAGCTGTGATGTCCTGCAACTGAGGTAAGAGACAGCTAATCAAGAGAACTATTCTACATTTCTAATTGGAGCTATTTGCTAATCTTATTAATATTACACCTACATATTGGCATAGTATCTTGGAGATGGGAATACCCCTATAAGTATTTGGTGCAGAAATTACTGCATCATTTCTGCATCTATTGGCATGAATAATGCAGCTGCAAAAACATGTATTTATCATGCGGTTTTGGTGCAGTTTTTCACTCATTAGGCTGTGTGCACAGTGCATTTTTATAGTGTTGTTTTTTTTTTTTTTTTTTCATGCGCCTTTGAGTCCACCTTTATATTGGGTGCTGGAAAGAACATAGGGTGTCATGCCGCGCTACCGCCAATGAAAAAATTGTTGATGTAATATTAATATTTTTTATTTCATAGGTCGATGCGTTTCTGGGATTAAGTCCTCAGGACCAAGAAAATCAAGACTCCTGAGGAAGGGGACTTGATCCCAGAAACGCGTCGACCTATGAAATAAAAAATATTAATATCACATCAACAATTTTTTCATTAACGGTATCGTGGCATGACATCCTATCTTCTATCCAGCACCTAATATTTAACCCACGTGGGGCTGCGCCAACCGCCATTATATTCTGTGTTTATAAGGGTTGTGCCTTCCATAACCCTACCAGGTGAGTCACACTCCTGACTTATTTTAATTATCTTGGTAAAGCATTATTGCTCTCTCTAATTTTTAGTTTGAGTGCAGTTTTGTCACAAAGCTGCAAGGATTTCATTGTAGATTAGAAGATGACCAGCATCCGCAGATAGTATATTAAAACCTTTGCTTTATTCTTCCAAAAGTTAAAACAGACATCGTCCGGTCTACGCGTTTCAAACAAAACATGACGCCAGGATTTCCTTATACCTGCAAAGTCGGTGAGAATCCTGAAGTGTGGTGCTCATGTTGAATATTTTCTGCTTGCAGATTTGGTGCAGAAAATAATCTGCAGCACATCAATTTTTTTTTGCATTTTTGCAGCACTTTTTCACCCATTGAATTTAATTTGAAAAACACATGCAGAAAGTCACATTTTAGCACTGCGTTTTTCTTGCTAAGAAATGCTGCAGAAATTTCTGCAACCAAATAGTCAACGTGCGCACATAGCCACATGCTGCAGATCTAAATCTGCATCAAATCTGCAAGGAGAAGATAAGCAGCAAGGGCATGAAGACTATAGGATTGTCATTCACATGCTGGCATCAGACAATTGTGACAAACCTGCAATGTGTGCAGAGGCCCTTTAGGGTACTTTCACACTTGCGTTAATTTCCTTCCATCACAATCCGCCCTTTTGGAAAACATTCCGCTGTTTCCCATAGACTTGTATGGATGATGGATTGTGCCAAAAGTACCTGTGTTGCTTCCGCTGGGCGACGCTCCGTTGCTTCCGCCGGGCGGAAGGAACACAGCATGTAACGTTTTTTGAGCGGCGGAATCCTCTATTTTTCACTGCGCATGCTCATCGTTTTTTTTTTTTCCCTATTTTTAATCACAGAAATTTTATTTTGTCTCTCGGTGGCTAAACGTTCAGCTGAGCGCCCGGCCGCCGGCATGTGAGAGCTCTCAGCTGATCGCCCGGCCGCCGGCATGTGAGAGCTCTCAGCTGATCGCCCGGCCGCCGGCATGTGAGAGCTCTCAGCTGAGCGCCCGGCCGCCGGCATGTGAGAGCTCTCAGCTGAGCGCCCGGCCGCCGGCATGTGAGAGCTCTCAGCTGAGCGCCCGGCCGCCGGCATGTGAGAGCTCTCAGCTGAGCGCCCGGCCGCCGGCATGTGAGAGCGCTCAGCTGAGCGCCCGGCCGCCGGCATGTGAGAGCGCTCAGCTGAGCGCCCGGCCGCCGGCATGTGAGAGCTCTCAGCTGATCGTGTGAGAGCTCTCAGCTGATCGCCCGGCCGCCGGCATGTGAGAGCGCTCAGCTGAGCGCCCGGCCGCCGGCATGTGAGAGCGCTCAGCTGAGCGCCCGGCCGCCGGCATGTGAGAGCGCTCAGCTGAGCGCCCGGCCGCCGGCATGTGAGAGCGCTCAGCTGAGCGCCCGGCCGCCGGCATGTGAGAGCGCTCAGCTGAGCGCCCGGCCGCCGGCATGTGAGAGCGCTCAGCTGAGCGCCCGGCCGCCGGCATGTGAGAGCTCTCAGCTGAGCGCCCGGCCGCCGGGTGATCAGCTGATCGTTCACAATAGTCTTCTGCCGGTAAAACTGTAAAAAAGAAAAAATAAATAAAAAAAAAAAAAAGCTTTCCGTTGTTTTGTATGATCCGTTGCATCCGTTGTGCCACTATATGCATCCGTTGCATCCGTCGCACAACGCAATGCAATCGATGCCGTTCAACGCAAGTGTGAAAGTAGCCTTAGGCTGGGGTCACACTAGTGAATAAATAATTGCTCAGATTTTCTTCCAGAAAAGTCGGACAATTTTTTTTTTTCTTGTCTGTGTGCTGCACCCTATAAAATCTGTTGTTGTTTGTTTTTTTTTTTCTCAGCAGCTATTACTCTTTTACAGGATCATTAATAGGTTCCCATCTTACAGAATTGTAAAGTATCCGTAATAATCGAATGCCGTACTGATGGTCCATATGCATCCGATTCTTTTTTTTTTTTTTTCTTTTGCCAAATACAGCTGAGAAAAAAAATCCAGAGATGTGCACTGCCTCATTGAATACCATTGGTCTGAGTATAATCCCTTTTTCTATCAGATTGCTCTCATCTGATTTATCTGCTCTTGTGAGTGAGGCCTTGCTCTGATAGATGACTGTAGCCATACTCTGTGAACCTACTCTAACTACTGGACTCAACTAGTGTAGATTCTTTATATCAGCAAAATCCTCACCAAATGATGCATATTGCAGACGTGCTGCTCCTATCTACTGTATACATTGTACTGCTGCTGATATCTGATATATTGCAGAGGCCAATTCATGCTACAATTTATTTTTTTTGGTGGGTGTGGATGAAGTTTCTGAAACTTCCATTCACAGGATGGTACTGTGATGCGCCCTGTGTCCGGCATGTGTAGCTGTGCCCCATTACAAAATATATTGGTTCTGTTTTGTTCTTATTTTTTTGTCTTTAAAAAAAAAAAAAAAATATGAAAATTGCTTCCTAGCTGTTTTCCTAGTTTTAGTCCTTTGTGGGTATAAGGACTGCTTCTCACTTGCGAGTTTCTCGCAGTAGAGCAATGCGAGAAAATCTCGCATTGGAATCGGACACATGTTAGTGAATGATTCAGCTCTCATCTGTGATTTTTTTCTCAGTCCAAATCGGACTGATTAATCTAGGATTTAGTGGCAGCTATAGGCTGCCATTAACTCCTTATTACCCCGATTTGCCAACGCACTAGGGCAAATCGGGAAGAGCCGGGTACAGTCCCAGAACTGTCGCATATAATGTATGCGGCAATTCTGGGCGGCTGCTGGCTGATATTGTTAGGCTGGGGGGCTCCCCATAACGTGGAGCTCCCCATCCTGAGAATACCAGCCTTCAGCCGTATGGCTTTATCTGGCTGGTATTAAAATTGGGGGGGACCGCACGCCATTTTTTTTAATTATTTATTTATTTCACTGCACAGTATAGACACGCCCACCGGCTGCTGTGATTGGGTGCAGTGAGACACCTGTCACTCAGCGTGGGGGCGTGTCTCACTGCAACCAATCATAGGCGCCTGTGGGCGGGGAAAGCAGGGAATACGAGATTGTTTAATGAGCGGCCGGCTTTTTCAAAATAGTAAAAGCCGCCGGAGCAGTGTGAAAGCCGTGCAGCGCCGCGCCGGGGATCGGGGAGTATGAGAGAGGGCAGCTAACTTCAGTCACTCGGGGGATTAGTGGTCACCGGTGAGCCCTTCACTGGTGACCGCTAATCAGGATGCGGCACAGACAGAGCCGCAGCATGACAATGAAGTCGGGTTAAGTTCACCCGAGTTCATTCTGATTGTGCGGCTCTGTCTGTGTCTGCTGTCATTTGCCATTCAGCTCTGCTACATGGCTGTCTGTGTCTGCTGTCAGCAGCCATGTAGCAGCGCTGAATGGCAGATGACATAGTAAAAAATACGCATTACACACGCATTACACACGCTAGTAAAATCATTAATTTATTCAGAAAACTCATCGCACTTGCGTTGCACTCGCACCTAACGTGAACTATAATCAGCCGAGTTTTTTTCAGCCCATTCGGACCGATTTTACTCGCATAGATGTGTTTCCACTCTAAGGCTATGTGCGCACGTTGCGTAAATTCATGCAGTTACGCTGCGCTTTGCAGCGCAGCGTAACTGCATGCGTCCTGCGTCCCCTGCACAGTCTATGTAGATTGTGCAGGGGCCGTGCGCACGTGGCGTCTCAGAGCGCAGCGCTTCGGCTACTGCCGAAGCGCTGCGCAAAAAGAAGTGACATGTCACTTCTTTCCTGCGCTTTGCCGGCAGCTCCTGCTCTGTCTATGGGAGGAGCTGCAGGCAGAGCGCATGGAATCGGCGCTCACTACGGACATTTCTGCAGCGATCTAAAGCGCACATGTGCTCTTCAGATCGCTGCAGAAATTTCTGCAGGGCTAGTACGCAACGTGCGCACATAGCCTTACTGCTATACTGAGCCTTTTCTGCTGTGTTTGCTCTTAGTGTGGCTCAGCTATACTTGGGCTGTTCCTCTGCTTTACAGCTCACCAGAATCTACTGGATCTCTGCACCTTTCATCCTGATGTCAGCAGTAAGGGTATGTGCGCACTAGGCGGTTTTTTCACGCTGCGTTTTTATGTGCGTTTTTGTCTCAAAAAACGCACCCGCGGCTAAAAAAACGCGGCAAAAACGCATGCGTTTTTGCCGCGATTTGGTGCGTTTTTTGCTGCGTTTTTGCTCACTGCGTTTTTAATCAGTGCACAATGCCATTAAAGATTGTTGATGAAAAAAAAAAAAAAGGTCTGATGTCATTTCCTTCTTCAAAATGTTCATTGTATGCAGGAGAGCAGACAGCTGCAGAACTAGTGTATGCAGGAGAGCAGACAGCAGCTGCAGAACTACAAGGCTCAGCATCCTCCATTCACTAGTGTATGCAGTTTTTTGCCCAAAAAGAAAAAAAAAATGACATGGGCTTCGCCATATTTTTGTATGCTAGCCGGGTACAGCAGGCAGGTACGGGCTGCCCCCAACCCCCAGCTGCCTATTTGTACCCGGCTGGGAACCAAAAATATAGAGAAGCCCTTTTTTTTTAATTATTTCATGAATTTGATGAAATAATTAAAAAAAAAAAAGACGTGGGCTTCGCCTAATTTTTGAGTCCAGCCGGGTACAACTAGGCAGCTGGGGATTGGAATCCACAGTGCAGGGTGCCCAAGATCTCTGGGCACCCCCACTGCGAATTGCAGTCCGCAGCCACCCCAGAAAATGGCGCTTTCATAGAAGCGCCATCTTCTGGTGCTGTATCCAACTCTTCCAGCTGCCCTGAAGCCGGGTGGCTAGCCGGGTAATAATGGAGTTAGGGCTAGCTGTATATTATCAGCTAGCCCTAAGCCCGAAATTCATGGTGTCACACCAATATTAGACATGGCCACCATGAATTTCTAGTAATGATAAAAAAAAAAAAACAACACACAGAAATTTTTTTTTATTAGAAATAAAACACAACACAATTAGTGACTCCATCTTTATTGAAATAAAGAACCCCCCTCCACAGTAATCCTGGGTTAGGGTCCCGCGCCGTCCAATCTGGATCCAATATCATCTGATCGGTTTGCTGGAAGGCATACCGATCAGATGATGTGTCAGGATCAAGTGCCTGAATCACATCACACATCAGCTGATTGTATAAAAGCCGATTATACAATCAGCAGATGCATCGGTGCAAAAAAAAAAAAAAAAAAAATAATACTCACTTATGTGCTGATTACCAGCAGCTCTTGCAGCGATCGGATGAGAGTCTGATCCTGTCCCATCGCTGCCGGAGCTGCCGGTAATCAGCTGATGAAGTCCCCTGACGGCAGGATCAGCTGATAGCCGGCCGGGCGACACCGCGAGAATTACGATCAGCTGATGCGTCAGGTGACTGCATCAGGTGATCCACCGCCAGGTCCTGCAAGCAAGGTCCTGCCCCGGGGAGACTGCACACAGCCAGAGCGGCGGGACCGGGACAGGAGCGGACATGGCACCGGGACCCTGCAGACGCAGACAGGTGAGTATATATGACATTTTTTTTTTCTACTGGTCACTTTGGTTTTCGCCGCTGCCTCCACCTCCCGCCCAGACATGGCGCCGCACGGAGCTGACATGCACAGGACGGGAGGTGGACGCAGCGGTGACGGTACCGGGAGGATTCCTGCTTCTGTGTTTACCAACAGAAGGAATCCTCTTCCTGTACACGTCACTGTAGTACCCACCCCTTGCGTTTATAGCTGCGTTTTTTAGTCATAGAAACGCAGCTATATTTGCAATGTGCCTTTTTCATTGCGTTTTTGAACATCTCATTGAACTCAATGGGTGAAAAACGCAGTGAAAAACACAGAAATAATTGACATGCTGCGTTTTTGTGGTCACCACAAAAACGCAGCTAAAAAAAAACGCTGTGTGCGGACAGCACTTCTGAAAACCCATTGACATTGCTGGGGAAGCAATGTCACTGCGTTTTCAGCACAAAAACGCGGTAAAAAACGCCGCTAAAAACGCGGCAAAAACGCCTAGTGCGCACAAGGCCTAATACTGCAGAAGGGCTGGTACTGATGAGCTCCACCTATTGAATGCCTATTAGGGACTATTCCGCAGACTTGTCGCCTAAATTTCTGTAACTGGAAATCTTTTCCATTCACCTGGGTGGTGATATCGGTGGCAAGCTAATACATTTCCACATGTCCTATTCAGGTGAATAGGACAATGGCAGGAAATTCTGCAACAAATTTGCCGTGTGAAAATTCACCCCCAAAATTCGTGTACTGCATTACACTCACCATATTAAAAATGCCCTGGCTGCTATTTTACAGATAGGACACCCTTTCCCTGGCTGCACAGGGGCTTAGATACATATGACAATCACAAAGGAAAAATTAGATGACAGTGCCTGATTCGAATGGTCTAGGAGTGTCAGACTGCCACATTTGGTTATATTGTCTTAGTTATATTGCATTTATACTGACATCAGCTGATGCGAAGACCTCAGGAGTAGAGTTGAGCGTGGTTCGTGGTCCTCCAGTTCGCGGTTCGAGTGATTTTGGGGGCTGTTCTAGATCGAACTAGAACTCAAGCTTTTTGCTAAAGCTCGATAGTTCTACTTACGTTTGAGAACGGTTCTAGCAGCAAAAAGCCAAGCTAATTCCTAGCTGGCTTTCCGCTGTAATAGTGTAAGTCACTCTGTGACTCACACTATTATGAAATTTCAGCGTATAGTGTGCGGGAACAGCGCATTCAGATCACTGCTGCTGGGATAATCGCCATTTTTTTTTTTTTTTTTTCCATTGTCTTCCTTCTCTAAGGCGTGCGTGTAGTGGGGCGGGCCAGCATGTCAGCCAATCCCAGACACACACACACACACACAGCTAAGTGGACTTTTAGCCAGAGAAGCAACGGCATGTGTGATAGGATGTCCATGTCACTTGTCCCTGCATTATAAATACGGGCATCTGCCCGTCTGGACACCATTATCTCTTCTGCGTCTGGGTGTCAGTCACCGCTGGCGTAGCTCCTGTCTCCGATACTGCTGTGTACGCTCTACACACAGCGCTATACAGAATAGGGATAGAAGTTTCTTTTAGCCCTTGTAAGGGCTAATAACAGCAGGCTCAGAGCCATAGGTGACAGTCAGGTCCGTGGAAACAGATTTTAACAGCTACAGAAGATAACAGCGTCTGTGTAGCTAAGGTCAGGGACTTTCTAGCTGCATTTCCCCCTTAGGAGGGATAGAAAGTGAGGCTTCCTCTCCTGTACACTGACCCACAACCCTGCCACTGTACCCTCCTGCCCTTTGCACACTCAAGCTCATTGTTACTAAGCCATTATATTAGCAAACACTGAGTAAACTTAGTGGCATCCTAAAAGTGACTGTTGGACTTCATTATTGTCCCACTGGTGCAAAGCTATTTGCGGCACCTCTGCATTGCACACTGAAACTCATTGTTACTAAGCCATTCTAATAGCAAACTATGCTGCCAGTTTAAGGGCCGTAGTTGCATTGTCAGGGATGGTTATTGTTGTTTGTTCTGCTGTTAATAAAGCTAGACCACCGCTGCAATCTACACCAACTCTCAATTTTTACTACCACATTTTAAGTGCACAATCTTGTCGCAATCAAAATGAGTGGCAAAATGACAGATGCTGGTGGAAAGGGGAAGAGGCGTGTTGGAAAAGGAAAAAAAGGGTTTGTCCGTGGGGAAGGTGGCAAAGCTCCATTAACATCTGCTGAAGATAGACATCTTACTTTTGCTGGAAGATGGTCTACTACTTACCGTGGACAATCCGATGTGCTCCCTTTTTTACGAACACGAACAACTGGAACAAAGGTAGATGATGACCAAAAAAAGAAAATGCTTGAATGGATCTCAAGTGGTCCAACAAGTGCCCTCTCCGCCACCTCAACTACCGCATCCAAAAAACACCAGTCCTCTGAGTTGCCATCCCAATCACACTTGCTTTCTCCCAGCTCTGAAGTCTCCATCCGCCCTGCACAGTATGGTTGAACTGAGATGGCTGAGTCTGCAGAGCTGTTCAGTCACACTATAGCCTGAGAATCAGAGGTCTGCTCCCAAGCTACAGTGAGTACAGACCAGGAAATGATCTGCAGTGATGCCCAGAACCTTTGTGACTCTGATTCAGGCCGTGAGGACCAAGTTTCTGAGCATAATGTTGACCCTTATTCACAAACTGTAACACCTGTTGTTATAGATAATGAGGAACATACTGATGACGATGAGACATAGATACCAGATTGGGATGACAACTTAAATATTGGTTCACGTCAGGAAGAGGCTCGGTCTGAGGGTCAGGAGTGCAAACACAATGCTTGATGAGGAAGTTCTAGATCCCACCTACTGTCAACCCACAGTCAGGCACTTGAGGAGGTCAACAGAGGCGGTGGAGGAGGATGCTACTGACGACGAAGTTACCTTGCGCCTTCCTGGACAGAGGACTAGTACTGGTAGCACGTCTACAACTGCATCCTCAGCCACCACTCTGCCTCTGAGCACTAGTCGGGGGGGGGGGGGCTCAGCAGGTCGCATGCCCTCTAAGCCTTATTTAGCCTGGACCTTTTTTGACATAGAAAAAGATCGCCCAAATCATGTGATATGTAAAATTTGTCGTGATTCTGCTAGTAGAGGGCAAATCCTCAGGAGTTTGACAACTTCTTCCATGAATCGTCACATGAATAAATATCATATGTCCCAGTGGAAGCTCACCATGCTGCAATGCGGTCTAGCGGAGCGAACCATCCACCGCCTGTCCCTTCAAGTGAATCCGCGCGCTCTTCATCTTCTAAGACTGTGGGGACAGCTGTCACACCTGGTTTTCCACGCACAACTTCCACCACTGTAACCGCAACAAGCAGTTTGCTTGGTAGGTCGTCATTTGGTTTGGAAGGGGAAACAAGTGCGTGTGTACAGCTCTCTCAGACATCGATAGCATCAACGTTGGATGAAGGCAACATCATGTCTACACCTGCACTTTCCTCACAAACCTGCATTTTTTTCAGGGACACCCTATTCACCACCGTCTACACACAGCAGCCAGATCTCTGTCCCTCAGATGTGGACAAATAAAAGGCCATTTCCTGCGACCCATGACAAAGCTAAGAGGTTGACTTTATCCCTCTGTAAGCTCTTGGCTACCGAAATGCTGCCTTTCCGCCTGGTGGACACACAGGATTTTAGAGACCTTATGTCTGTCGCTGTGCCCCAGTAACAGATGCCCAGTCGCCACTACTTCTCTAAGAAAGGTGTGCCTGTGCTACACCAGCATATCGCACACAACATCACCGCTTTCTTGAGAAACTCTGTGTGTGAACGGGTGCATTTCACCACCGATACTTGGACCATTAAGCATGGATAGGGACGTTACATGTCGCTGACTGGGCACTGTTAACTATGGTGATAGATGGTGAAGGGTCTGCTGCACAAGTCTTGCCATCCCCACGACTTGTTTGTCAATCTTCTGTCTGTCCAAGTTCCTCCACTGCTTCTGCCTCCTCCACCTCGTCTGGGTCCTCCACCTCCGCCCCAAGTCTGCCTGGTCAGGCCACCAGCGTTCTAACTGCGCAGAAGGAATCACGCACCCCTCATTACTATGCTGGCAGCAGAGCGCAACGGCATCAGGCGGTCTTTAGCTTGAAATGTCTTTGAAATAAGAGTCACACAGCGGCTGAGTTGTGGGCAGCTCTGGAGACTGAGTTTAATAAATGGTTGTCTCCACTCAACCTGCAGCCTGGTAAGGCCGTGTGCGACAGTGCTGCAAACCTGGGTGCGGCCCTTCGCCTGGGCAAGGTGACACACGTGCCTTGTATGGCTCACGTGTTGAACCTTGTTGTCCAGCAATTTTTAACACACTATCCCGGTCTAGATGGCCTTCTGAACAGGGCACGAAAACTGTCTGCTCACTTCCGCCGTTCAACCGCCGCAGCTGAGCGACTTGCATCTCTCCAGAAGTCTTTCGGCCTGCCGGTTCATTGCCTGAAATACGATGTGCCGACACGCTGGAATTTGACTCTCCACATGTTACAGCGACTGTGGCAGCACCGTCGAGCCCTGGTGCAATACGTCATGACGTATAGCCTGGGCCAACGAGATACAGAGGTGGGGCAGATCACCCTGATGGAGTGGTCTCAGATCAAGGACCTATGCACCCTTCTGCACAGTTTCGACATGGCGACGAATATGTTTAGCGCTGACAATGCCATTATCAGCATGACCATTCCAGTGATTTACACGCTGGAGCACACGGTAAACACTATTCGGAGTCAGGGGGTGGGACAACAGGAAGGGGAGGAACTACAGGAGGATTCATATGCTCAAGAGACAACAACATCACCAAGGTCCAGACGTTCATAATCACCAACGCGGCAGGCATGGGACCATGGGGGACATTGATCAACAAGGGCGCATGGTAGCAGGTGAAATGTTGAGGAAGGTGCAGGAGAACATGAAGAAATGGAGGACGAACTGTCCATGGACATGGAAGACTCAGCGGATGAGGGAGACCTTGGTCAAATTTCAGTTGAAAGAGGTTGGGGGGAGATGTCAGAGGAAGAAAGAACAGTTAGCACCTCTATGCCACAAACACAGCATGGACTTGGTCCGCATGGCTGCGCAAGACACATGAGCGCCTTCTTGCTGCACTACCTCCAACATGACCCTCGTATTGTCAAAATTAGAAGTGATGATGACTACTGGCTTGCCACACTATTAGATCCCCGGTACAAGTCCAAATTTTGTGACATAATTCCAGCCATAGATAGGGACGCACGTATGCAGGAGTATCAGCAAAAGCTGTTACTCGATCTTAGCTCGGCTTTTCCACCAAACAACCGTGCAGGTGCAGGGAGTGAATCTCCCAGTTGTAACTTGACAAACATGGGACGGTCTCGTCATCTTCAACAGTCTACCCGTACCAGTAGCACCGTATCTGGTGCTGGTAACAGCAATTTTATGGAATCTTTTCATAATTTTTTTTAGACCATCCTTTTGCAAGGCCACCAGAGACAACAAGTCTGACACACAGTCAACGGCTGGAGAGGATGATACAGGAGTATCTCCAAATGAACATCGATACCATGACTTTGCAAATGGAGCCTTGCTCATTTTGGGCTTCAAATCTTGAAAAATGGCCAGAGCTCTCCAGATACGCCTTGGAGATCTTGTAGTGTCCAGCTTCCAGCGTTGTCTCTGAACGTGTCTTCAGTGCTGCTGGGTGTGTGCTGACAGATAAGCGCACGCGTCTGTCCAGTGACAATGTGGACAGACTAACGTTCATCAAAATGAACAAGTCATGGATCCACAAGGAATTTACTACCTCTGTGTCATCCTGGGGAGAGTAAATGCTTGTGGATTTGGAATGTGCTTGATGCAAATCTACCTGTGAAGTGTACAACTGGGGCATAAGTGATACCACTGAAGGGGTGGGTGTCTGTGTGGCCCAATTTTTGGAAAAAAGGGAGACTCCGCTTGGAGTAACCTTGCGGTGTTTTACATGATTTTAGAAGGGCATGCCATGCCTATATCTGTGTCTCCTCCTCTTTTTCCTTGTCCAGCTCTTTTTGTTTTCGCATGAGTATATGTCCTTGTCACTTTCCCATGTGTGTGTGTTGTGTTGTGAGTTGTTTGTCACCTTTTTGGACACCTTTGAGGGTGTTTTCTAGGTGTTTTTATGTGTTTGTGATTTCCTCCCATTGTTTCTTATGCAGTTCGAGTGGTTCGCCGAACCGAACTCGAACGAGACCTCCGTTCGGCGAACCGAACTCGAGCCGAACCGCGACTGGTTCGCTCATCTTTACTCGGGAGTGGGAGAGGGGTCATTCCATGTGAAGTGGACCAGTGGTCCCCACTCGACCTTCTCCGATTTTGCTGAAAATTTATAAGGATGTACATGTATGTTTGAAAAGAGGTTCTGTAAATTTTTAGGGCCAGATCTCAAATACATTGGGCACTGTTGACCTTTCACTGGAGGTTCCACCAAGCTTGCGGCTTCAGCTAAGAGGATTTTGCAAACTTTAGCACATGGCCATTAGAGTTCTATACTGGCTATGATGCTGAAATTTGGCATACTAGCTCAACTTTTGCTGCTAAACACGATAAAATTATTACCGGCTATGACAAAACAATTTTGTGTCAAAGTAGCTTGTAAAACGTGTCTCATTAAATTTATGCATAACTTTGCCCATATATAACTCTGTATTGTGTGGTTGATGGATTGTGCCAAAAGGACCTGCGTTGCTTCCGCCCAGTGGAAGGAACGCAGCATGTAACGTTGCAGGATTTCACTGCGCATGCTCTTCTTTTTTTTTTTTTTCTAATCACGAACTTTATTTTGTCTCGCGGTGGCCAAACGTTCAGCTGAGCGCCCGCCCGCCGGCATGTCCGGGCGCCGGCAAGTGACAGCGCTCAGCTGAGCACCCACCCGCCGGCTATTGAGAGCGATCAGCTGATCGTTCACAATAGTCTGCTGCCAACTGTAAAGAAGGAAAAAAAAAATAAAAAAAAAATGCAATGAATCCGTCTCACAATGCAATGCTACGGAAGCCGTCCAACGCAAGTGTGAAACTAGCCTTATATGTACCGATCTGTGTATACAACGGGTGAAATACAGTGTTTCCTCAAAAATGACAATGTCCTATATTACATTTGGCTCCAAAAGTTGCGTTAGGGCTTGTTTTCAAGGGATGTCTTATATTATTTTATTGCCGTCAGTGATTGGGTTGCCAGTCAATGAAAAATGAATATTCACGCTTTCCCCGCCCTGTAATCCAGCCTCTGCTGGCATCAGTGATGAGAGCTAGTGTTATTGAAAGAGTGAATATTCACCTCCTTCACCACCCACCCTTCTGCACAGGGTCAGTGATTCACTCAGGCTGCCGTATTGCTGCCCGAGGATCACAGCGCATTGCTCATAATGGCCGGCACTGAAGGCTTATTTTTGGAGTTGGGCTTATATTGTAAGCATGCTCCAAGAATGCAGAAAAATCCAGCTCTTCTGACCCTAGCGTTTCAGCGTGTATTTCTATGACGCTGGACAGGAAGAGGGGTGAATGTTCATTCTATTAACTAGACTGCATGTAGCTAATAAACTTCAGGGCTTGCAGCAACACAACGAGGCAACGTACCCCAATAAACGTTAAGTAACCTGAAAGGGCTTCTCAAGTCCTATTTTGGGATACAATTAGTATGATGATCCACACTGAAGGCTTATTTTTGGAGTTGGGCTTATATTGTAAGCATGCTCCAAGAATGCAGAAAAATCCAGGTAGGTCTTCTTTTCAGGGAACCATGGGAAGTATTTAACACATCACCAATTTTCTAAGTAAATATATTTTTAACCCCATAGCGACGGCCTAACGTCTCAAGACGTCGGAAAAACAGGGTACTTATTCTGTTCCGACGTCTTGAGACGTCAGGCCGGAAAAAGGTTGTAGCGCCCCCCAGTGACGAAAAATCTCGGGGGTTTCAGCTACCGGGGGTAGCTGAGACCCCCAAGATTATGAATCGGGGTGTTTTTTTTGTTCCCCGATAATGTGATCGCCGGTATACACCGTATACCGGCGACAACATTAAAAAAAAAAAAAATGGCAAATACTACTAATTTCTTTCTCATCTGACATGATCAAACATGTCAGATGATAAAGAAATATAAGCCCCTAGTGCCCCCAAAGCCCCCGGTACCGGAGAAAATCACCCCCCCCCCCCCCCCCCCGGACATCCAAAATGGCGCCGACGCGCGGCGAAAACTCCCGCCGCCGCCGGCTCTGCATTCATTTCCCTCCGATCTGAAATGATCAAACATTTCAGATCGGAGGGAAATGTCCTCCCCCTGATCCCTGCTCCGGTCCACCGGAGATCTCTGGTTCCCCGGAGCCCCCTCCGGTTCTCCAGACCTTGCAAGATGGCGCCGGCGCGCTGAAAGCTGCTGCTGCTGCCGCCGCATTCATTTCCCTCCGATCTGAAATGATCAAACATTTCAGATCGGAGGGAAATGTCCCCCTCCTGACCTCTCCTCCGGTACACCGGAGCTCTTTGGTCCCTGGAGCCCCCTCCAGTTCTTCAGAGCCCCCCTCCGGAGCGTGCAAGATGGCGCCGACGCGCGCTGAAAACTGCCGCCGCCGGCTCTGCATTCATTTCCCTCCGATCTGAAATGATCAAACATTTCAGATCGGAGGGAAATGTCCTCCCCCTGACCCCTCCTCCGGTCCACCGGAGCCCTCTGGTCACCGGAGCCCCCTCCGGGTCTCCAGAGCCACCCCCCCTCCCCCGCATTCATTCTGCTCTTTCTGCCGCATGTGACACGTCACATGCGGCAGAAAGGTGTCCCCAGGTCCCCCCAGGTCCCACTAGATCACCCCCCCCCCCCCCAGCCCCCGAGCCCCCGAGCCCCCGGTCATACGTTACCTGTCTGGTGATCCGTCCCGCGATCACGCCGCCTCCTTCTTGAATGCTGACGGCGCATGCGCAGACAGCGGCTGTCAGCTGGATTCCTCCCCCGGTCCACAGTGGAGCAGCCTGTGCATCAGCGACGTCAGTCTTGCAGGGACGCTGACGTCACTGATGCACAGGCTGCTCCACTGTGGACCGGGGGAGAGTGAGTGCAGTAATCAGCAGTCTCTCCATGTGAGGAGTGTGGTCCTCACATGGAGAGACTGCTGTTCCAGAAAATGGGGGGTACGTTCTGTGAGCGTGCCCCTCATATTCTGGAATGAGGTTACTGCAGGTCACTCTGCCCTAAGTTGGACCGGGGCAGTGTGAGTGCAGTATTCTCAGATTACTGCACCCACACTGCTCATGGAGAGCTTGCTCTTCCAGAAAATGGGGGATACGTTCCCTGAACGTGCCCCCCATATTCTAGAAGATCCAGAGTCGGCGTGGGACCTCACGGATTACAGCGGATTACAGCGACCGTAATTTCTTTATTTTCAATAAATTGGGGAAAGAGGAATGTTTCGGGGAGTTTTTTTTTCAAATAAATTTTTTTTTGTCTTTTTTTTTTGTCTATTACTTGACTGGGTTAGTGATGTCGGGTATCTGTTTAGATGCCGTGACATCACTAACCCCAGGGCTTGATGCCAGGTGACATTACAGCTGGTATCAACCCCATATATTACCCCGTCTGCCACCGCACCAGGGCGCGGGATGAGCTGGGGCGAAGCGCCAGGATTGGCGCATCTAATGGATGCGCCACTTCTGGGGCGGCTGCGGCCTGCTATTTTTAGGCTGGGAAGAGTCCAATAACCATGGCTCTTCCCACCCTGAGAATACCAGACCCCAGCTGTCCGCTTCACCTTGGCTGGTGATCTAATTTGGGGGGGACCCCACGTTTTTTTTTTTTTTTTAAAAAAACGCCTGGGGAGCCCTCCAAATTGATCACCAGACAAGGTGAAGCTGTCAGCTGTGGTTTGCAGGCTACAGCTGTCTGCTTTACCCTAGCTGGCTATCAAAAATGGGGGGGACCCCACGTCGTTTATTTTAATTATTATTTTTTTGGGGGGCTAAATACAAGGCTAGGCACCCTTTAGTGCCACATGAAAGGCACTAAAGGGCGCCAGCTTAGAATATGCAGGGGGTGGGACGTTATATATGTTTGACATGTATCCATTCATCCATTGTAGCATTTTAGGCTGTGTGCCCACAATCAGGATTTGCAGCGTTTTGGGCGCAGAGTGTTTTCCCTGCGTTCATAACGCTGCATTGTGCAGTAGAAGCACAGTGGAAGGATTTTTAGAAATCCCATGCCCAATGTGCTTGCCCACTGTGCTTCTTTTCTCCGCCACATAAACTGACCTGTGGCGCAGCTTCCCGAGCCTCAGCATGTCAATTTATGCTGCGGAGATGAGTGTTCTCTGCAGGTAGCATAGAGCTCCACAGCGGCCTGAACCCAAATCGTGGGCTTGGGCAGCTGCGTTCTCCCGTGGACAACACTCACATCTCTGCAGGAGGCTGACACTGTGTACTAGACGCCGTGTCGCTGGATCATGGCCACATAGCCTAAAAGTGAGACATTGGTTGCTACAGCAACATTTTTGTGAAGTACCTGTGGATTCAAAATGCTTATTATACTCCTGAATAAAATCCAGTTTCCAAAATGGGGTCACTTGTGGGGGTTTCTAATGTATAGGTACCCAAGGGGCCCTGCAAATGTGACATGGTGCCCGCAATTTATTTCAACTTTTCCAGAATTCAAATGGTGCTGCTTCCATTCCAAGCCCTCCCATTTATCCAAACAGAGGTTTTTGGCCACATGTGGGGTATCCCTGTGCTCATAAGACATTGGATAACAACCTGTTGGGTCCACGGTTTGTTGTTGTCTCTTGAAAAAGTGAGAAATTTGATGCTGAAGCAACATTTTTGTGAAAAAAATGAAAATTTTCAATATGGCAACCTAAGCTTATCAAATTCTGTGAAGTATTCGTGGATTCATACTGCTCACTATACACCTAGATAAAAGCCTTGAGGTGTCTTGTTTCCAGAATGGAGTCACTTGTGGGGGACCGCCACTGTTTAGGCACCTCAGGGGCTCTCCAAATGCAACCTGGCGTCCGCTATTGATTCCAGCCAATTTTGCAGTCAAATGGCACTCCTTCCCTTCCGAGCCCTGCCATGCGCCCAAACAGTTGATTTCCACCACATATAAGGTATCGCCAAACTCAGGAGAAATTGCACAATAAATGTTATGCTGAATTTTTTCCTTTTACTCTTGTAAAAAAAAAAGCTACCTGGTTGAAATAACAATTTTGTGGTAAAATTTTTTTTTTTTTTTTTCATGGCTCAACGTTATAAAATTCTGTGAAGCACCTGGGGGTTCAGGGTACTCACCAAACATCTAGATAAATTCCTTGAGGGGCCTAGTTTCCAAAATGGGGTCACTTGTGTGGGGTTTCTGCTGTTTAGGTACCTTAGGGGTCCTCCAAATGTGACATGGTGCCCGCAATCTTTTTCAGCCAAATTTCCTTTCCAAAATTCAAATATTGCTCCTTTCGTTCCAAGCCCTCCCATTTGTCCAAACAAAGGTTTCAGACCACATGTGGGGTATCACCGCGCTCATAAAAAAGTGGTTAACAAACCTTGAGGTCAAATTTTTGGAATTACCTCTTGAAAAAGTGAGAAAATTGATGCTAAAGCAACATTTTTGAGAAAATTATTAAAATTTTCAATATGACAACGTAACGTTAACAAAATCTGTGAAGTACCTGTGGATCTAAAATGCTCACTATACCCCTAGATAGAAGCCTTGAGGGGTCTAGTTTCCAAAATGGTGTCACTTGTGAGGGGTTTCTTCTGTTTAGGTACCTTAGCGGACCTGTAAATGCAACATGGTGCTCGCAATCTATTTCAGCCAAATTTGCTTTCCAAAATTCAAATATTGCTCCTTCTGTTCCCAGCCCTCCCATTTGTCCAAACAGAGGTTTCTGACCACATGTGGGGTATCGGCGCACTCATAAGAAAGTGGGGAACAAGTTTTGGGGTCCATTTTGTTGTGTTAGTTCTTCTAAAAGTGAATAAATTTGGGTTAGAGCAACATTTTTAGGTAAAATTTAATTTTTGCTTTTTTTCATTCCACATTGCTTTTGTTCATGTGAAGCACCTGAAGGGTTAATAAACTTCTTGAATGTGGTTTTGAGTACTTTGGGGGGTGCAGTTTTTATAATGGTGTCACTTTTGGGTATTTTCTGTCATCTAGGCCTCTCAAAGTCACTTCAAATGTGATGTGGTCCCTAAAAAAATGGTTTTGTAAATTTTGATGTAAAAATGAGAAATCGCTGATAAACTTTGAACCCCTCTAACTTCCTAACAAAAAAAAATTTGGTTTCCAAAATTGTGCTGATGTAAAGTAGACATGTGGGAAATGTTATTTATTAACTATTTTGTGTCACACAAATCTCTGGTTTAACGGTATAAAAATTCAAAAGTTGAAAATTGCTAAATTTTCAAAATTTTTGCCAATATTCAATTTTTTTCTTCAATAAACGCAAAAAATATTGTCCTAAATTTGGTACTAACATGAAGTCCAATATGTGACGAAAAAACAATCTCAGAATCACCGGGATCCGTTGAAGCGTTCCAGAGTTATAACCTCATGAAGTGACACTGGTCAGAATTGCAAAATTTGGTCTGGTCATTAAGGTGAAAATTAGCTCCGTCACTAAGGGGTTAAAGGTGCTATTAACAGGAATATCTCAGCAGATGTCTTTAACAACCCATCCACTCCACACAGGCAAAGAATCAAACCACAGATGTCCATAACTTTTGTGATGTGTAATAACGAAAAATGACACAGGGCAAAAACCTTTTGTTGATGGGACAAATGGGATGGGACTTCATGACTCCTTTTATTAATAATTATATATAAAATATAATATTTTTTTTTTCTTATTTATTATGGATAAACTAGTCACATGTGTTGCTCGGGTGTCATTTGGGCCATCTTTCCACAAACACTCTTTAGATTCTGAAGGTTCTTTGGGCCCCTTCTATTAATGCTGAGGTTTAGTTCATTCCATAAATTGTCTGCTGGATTTAGGTCTGATGATTGGCTGGGCCATTCAAGAAGCTTTATTGTGTTTCTCTGAAACCCATTGAGTTTCTTTGGCCATGTGTTGGGATCATTGTCTTACTGAAATGTTCATCATTTTATCTGAATATCTAAGTTTGTTTGTCTATTTATCCTTCTTTCAGTTATATAAAGTTTGCCATTATCGTATGCTGAAAATAGCTGCACACTATGATGTTACCACCTCCAAACGTCACTGTTGGTATGGTATTTTTGGATTTAATATGCTGTACTTTTTGATCTCCAAACATGGTGTGTATTATGACATCCAAAAAGTTCAATTTTGATCTCATCTGACCAGACTATTTTCTCCCAGTATTTCACAGGCTTGTCTAAGTGTTGTTGAGCAAACCTTAAACTTGCTTGCTCATGCTTTTTGTTCAGTAATGGAGTCTTGTGTGGTGAGCGTGCATACAGGCCATGGAGGTTGAGTGCATTACTTATTGTGTTTTTTTTTTTTTTTAAACAATTATATCTGCTTATTCCAGGTCTTTCTGTTGATCTCTGGAGGTGGTTCTTTGCTCATGGACAACTCTTGTGATTAATTTTTACTCCTCAGTCTGAAATCTTGCAGGGAGCACCTGGTCGTAGCCGATCTATGGTGAGATTATGTTCTTTCTACTTAGATTATGGCCCTGACAGCGCTCACTGGAATCTTTAGTAATATAGAAATTCTTCTGTAACCAATACCTTCAGTATGTTTTGAAACAATAAAATTGCAAACGTTGTGACACAGCTGACTGGTTCTACCTATCATGAGATGTTTCTTGTGTGGCACCTCGGTAATGTAACACCTTTTTATAGGCCATCGGTTGAATCAGCTGATATTATTTGTCAGAGTGGCTGGATTGTTTTCCCATTACAAATGGGTTTTAGCTGGTGTCATGACATTCTATGGCTTTTTTCGCCTCTTTGTTCATGTACTCAATACTTTTTGAATGTGTCATTTCTCATTGTTACATATGGTTTGATTTCTTTGCCTGTGTGGATTGGATGAGTTGATATTGACATCTGGTGAGAATATAATATCAATAACTTAGAAAAGTGGTGACGTGTACATGACTTATTTAACCCTATGTATGTGAAGAATGTATGTAAATGAAAAGAGCATGGATTGTGGGGGAAAGCATTGAATGAATGTACCAGATCCTGAGGAAAAAGTGTAGAAAAAAGAACTGTGTATAAACTATGAAGTGCCTACTCTGTGAGAGACAGAAGTTTACATTTTATTCTATGATGAGTAAGGAGCCAGTGATGGGCATGGGGTATTAGTGTAGCTGCTGCGGTAAGGATAAGTATGAGAGCGGAGAAGGGAAGACCCCAAAAAAGATATTCAAAGGTACTGCTCAGTGGTGCCATAGGCTCTTAATGGTCACATGTAGTTAATCCTTGCTTACATGTGACCACCACTATGCTGTATGTCAATTACTACATCTTGCTGTTAATTTCAATACCTTAAGTGTGACTATGACCAAGCAGATATGTATTACTGAATTACTAGGATTTGACCCCCATAGGGCTTTATGACTAGCTGAGATGTGAAGAGCCCTTAATGAGAGCCAGAACCCGTGTTCGCTTTATCATTATGGGTTTATATAAGGCTGCTTTCACACTTCCTTTTTTTTGCATCAGTCACAATCCGTTGCCTTGAGAAAATGCGGTATCCTGCAAAATATTTCGCAGGGTTCAGTTTTTTCCCCATAGACTTGTATTAACGAAGGATTGCGACTGATGGCATAGCGTTGCATCTGTCTCATGATGGATCAGTCGTGGAATGACTGACCATGAGGCGGAAGCAACGCAGAATGTAAGCTTTTTTTTTTTTTTTTTTTTTTTCTTCGGCAAAAAAATGGACAGCGACTAATCCGTTGGCGTCCGTCGTTTGGTGTAATGGAAGCCTACAGGAGATAGATACATCAAATGACAGATTCCCTTGACTGTTCCGTGTTTTTGCAACTGAACATGCTCAAATGTGTAAATTCCTTTCTGGTTAAAAATCTGTCTCTGGCTGCCGCTGTCTCTGGCTGCCGCTGTCTCTGGCTGCCGCTGTCTCTGGCTGCCGCTGTCTCTGGCTGCCGCTGTCTCTGGCTGCCGCTGTCTCTGGCTGCCGCTGCCTGTCTTTCCCCCCTGGGATAGTTTTAATATAGTTTTTACATCGAACATTGTTCTACAACGGATCAGTTTTTTCACAGGATCTGTCGCATCAGTTTTCACACTATCTACAACTGATCAGTCGTATCAATCACAAAATGGATTGTGACTGATGGAAAAAGACGGAGGTGTGAAAGTAGCCTAAAATGTGCTCAACTTGTATGATATAAAAAGAAAACTCCAAGAGGAGAGCATGAGCTCCACAATGGTGGCAGCAGCTGATTGAATTTCCTTATGTAGACCATTTATTGATTTACTGGCAGATAATACCCAGTTATGGCTAGTTTCACACTTGCGTTCAGCGCATTCCGTCACTATGGAGAATAGAGCAGTCCGTTAACGCACTGCGCTATTCTCCATAGACTTGTATGGATGACGCACTGTAACGCAAGTGTCTGCGTTGCATCCGCTGGACGACGCAGCGTCGTTATTTTGACGCTCTGTCGGGCGGATGGAACGCAGCATGTAACGTTTTTCTGCGCTCGGCGGAGTGTCAAAAAAACGCAACCTGCAGGAATCCGTTAGGCGTCCGTTGTTTTTATAATGGACGCCTATGGTGGCGGATTCCGTTAGAATGCGTCATTTGACGGATTCCGTTAACACAGCTGTCTTTACACAACTGCGCATGCTCAGCAGGGCTGTGGAGTCGGTAAGCCAAACCTTCGACTCCGACTCCGACTCCGACTCCTCAAATTCTCTTGCACCGACTCCGACTCCGGCTCCGACTCCGACTCCGGCTCCGACTCCGACTCCTACATATATTGCTTATAGTTAGGTGAAAAATTTATTGTAGTACATGAATATGTGTATGTGAACATCAGACATTTAATAATTTTTATGATACAATAATCAAGATATTTGGATAGAACATAAAATATATTTATTGGAATACAACTTTAGAACACAAAAAACTGTAATAAATTGTAAATATGTAATACACTATGTAATATACAGTAGATTACATATATATCTTGTGTGTGTATATACACTGTGTATATATATATTACATATTTACAATTTATTAGTTTTTTGTGTTCTAAAGTTGTATTCCAATAAATATTTTATGTTCTATCCAAATATCTTGATTATTGTATCATAAAAACAATTAAATGTCTGATGTTCACATTGTACTACAATACATTTTTCACTTAAATATAAGCATTATACTAAATGTTATTATTTAGTAAAATATTCAGCACATTCTGCATTGCACTCCTGTCCCCAATTTATTATATATTTTAGGAGTCGGAGTCGGTGCATTTTATACCGACTCCGACTCCGACTCCGACTCCACCAAAATGAGCTCCGACTCCGACTCCGACTCCACGACTCCGACTCCGACTCCACAGCCCTGATGCTCAGATGTGTAAAGACAAGGAAAAAAAACTACAACGGATTGCGTTATTTTGTACGATCTGTAGCATGCGTTGTGCCACTATATGCAACGCATCCGTTACATGCGTCACACAACGCAATGCTACGGATCCCGTCCAACGCAAGTGTGAAACTAGCCTATCCTGTATTTTCTGCTGTGTAATAACAGGACAAATGCACAAATATGTAAATGCAGTAACCCCGATGCCTGCGGTTTCTTGATATTTCTTCCCCTGCTTCTTGTGCCCGGATCTGATATGAGTGATATTCCAGTCCTTCAGTGAAAGGAGAGGCTTGCTGTTTTGGTAGCCGGTGCATATTTTCTATTCACGTTCCTTGCTGTCAGGTGGAACCTTTCACACATTTGTGGATCGCACAGCGGAGGCTTTTGTCACACAAGGACTTTGCTTTCCTTTCCTTTCCACTTGGTAAAGGTTTCTTGTCACCTCTGTATTGTTTGTTCTGCTGAATGCACAGAATGAGAGGGAACAGTTGAGGTTTTCATGTTCTGACCTGTTCGCCGTTCATTTGACAGAATGTAAAATGTGTTTGATGTTCGTGTGTTTGTTTTCTGAGTCCTGTTTTATTCAATAGAGGAGTATGAAGAGGGTAGAATATGGGTAAATAAGGCCGATCATACACTTGTATATGGACTTGTGATTGGCTACTGTAAGGAGACCACCATAGTCATTTTTTTTCCTTAATTTCCAATATCTTAGGCTGCTTTCACACTTGCGTTGTTTTGCATCCGTCACAATCAGTTGTGTGACTGATGCAACGGATGCGTTGCAGATAGTGGCATAACTGATGTGACTGATGCTGCAAAACAACAATTCGTTGTGTTTTTTTACTGTTTTACCGGCGACCGGCTATTGTGAATGATCAGCTGATCACTCAGTGGCCGGCCGCCGGGCGGTCAGCTGATAGTTCCCAATAGCCGGGCGGTCAGCTGATAGTTCCCAATAGCCGGGCGGTCAGCTGATAGTTCCCAATAGCCGGGCGGTCAGCTGATAGTTCCCAATAGCCGGGCGGTTAGCTTGATCGTTCCCAATAGCCGGGCGGTTAGCTTGATCGTTCCCAATAGCCGGGCGGTTAGCTTGATCGTTCCCAATAGCCGGGCGGTTAGCTGATTGTTCCCAATAGCCGGGCGGTTAGCTGATTGTTCCCAATAGCCGGGCGGTTAGCTGATTGTTCCCAATAGCCGGGCGGTTAGCTGATTGTTCCCAATAGCCGGGCGGTTAGCTGATTGTTCCCAATAGCCGGGCGGTTAGCTGATCGTTCCCAATAGCCGGGAGGTTAGCTGATCGTTCCCAATAGCCGGGCGGTTAGCTGATCGTTCCCAATAGCCGGGCGGTCAGCTGATCGTTCCCAATAGCCGGGCGGTCGTTCAGCCGCCGAGAGAGAGAGGGACACATTGCTTTCAATGATTAAACACAAACTGAGCATACGCAGTGAAAAAAAAAAAAAGGATTTTGCCGCTGAGAAAACGCTACATACTGTGTTCCTGCGAATGCAACGCAGGGCCATCAGTCGCAATCCGTTGTCCATACAAGTCTATGGGGAAAAAACAGAATCCTGCAAAATATTTTTGCAGGATACCGTATTTCCTCAAGGCGACGGATTACAACTAATGCAAAACAACGCAAGTGTGAAAGCAGCCTTATATTGGAAAGATTTCCTGATGCTGTAATAAGATCGTGTAATCGGTTAATAGCCCATTACTGCGGACATCTAAAAATACTGTGTGCAAACTGGTTTTCTGCAAGGTCGCTGGTGAGATATTTAGACTGTTATGGTAAAGTTATAAATGGGGTGATTAGGAAATGTCACAGGGATGATAGGTGATGCAGACACATTTAGCACGCCTTATTTTGTTCTCTGTTAGTCCTTGTATACCATCTAAACTCTGCATATGGCCATATCTTTTCTACCTTTCCATCTGCGTAGCCACATAAGGTCTTGTTTTCAGCAGGTTGAGTTGTACTTCTTAATGGCAACTTTTAATTTTCAATATAATATATTAAAACATGATTTTTTTTTTTTTCATGACTTGCTAAAAAGGACCAATCATCAAGATTTTCGTCCCCTAATTGCATAAAAAAAAGCTTAAAGCCCTTGTAGTGCTTGTTATATTTATACCTTTCTTGTAGTATTTTGTTAGGGGATTTTTATGAAAAAAATCCATCCTTGACATTTTAATAGCAAGTGCAGCAGGGCATACATTGCACTTCTAGCTCTGCTGTGCTCTCTCCCTTTTGCCCGCCCACTGCCAACCTCCAGTGTTTGATTGATAGATCACTCTTCTCAGTGACCTATCTCCCCTGCCCAGTCAACATTATTGCCTGGGTTTGTTTCATCTGATTGGGCCCTGCTTGCACTGTAAGATCCTAATGGCATTACAAGATCAATGGATTGGCTCCGGCAATGTCATTAGCAGCCTAATGCGCATGCTGCAGCGCCGCCTGTACTGATGAGACAAACCCAGGCAACTATGATGTCTATGCAGAATCTCGATCAAAGGGACAATGAGACAAGAGTACAAAACACAGCTGCACTCTAGAATGCTAACCGTGAATAGGGGAAATCAGGTATTGCATTAATGCTATATGAATACTTGAAAAAAAGAGGTACCGTATATAGGATATGTATTGGCCAACGCATGTGAGCCGGGTCACCACAGCAAGGTACTCTCAATATACTGGGACCCTAACGCAAATGCCTCTATACACTGTGTGCAGAATTATTAGGCAAATGAGTATTTTGATCACATGATACTTTTTTTTATACATGTTGTCCTACTCCAAGCTGTATAGACTACCAATTAAGTAAATCAGGTGATGTGCATCTCTGTAATGAGGAAGGGTGTGGTGTAATGACATCAAAACCCTATATAAGGTGTGCTTAATTATTAGGCAACTTCCTTTCCTTTGGTAAAATGGGTCAGAAGAGATTTGACGGGCTCTGAAAAGTCCAAAATTGTGAGAAGTCTTGCAGAGGGATGCAGCAGTTTTGAAATTGCCAAACATTTGAAGCGTGATCACCGAACAATCAAGCGTTTCATGGCAAATAGCCAACAGGGTCGCAAGAAGCATGGTGGGCAAAAAAGGCGCAAAATAACTGCCCAGGAATTGAGGAAAATCAAGTGTGAAGCTGCCAAGATGTCATTTGCCACCAGTTTGGCCATATTTCAGAGCTGCAACGTTACTGGAGTATCAAAAAGCACAAGGTGTGCCATACTCAGGGACATGGCCAAGGTAAGGAAGGCTGAAAAACGACCACCTTTGAACAAGAAACATAAGATAAAATGACAAGACTGGGCCAAGAAATATCTTAAGGCTCTGTGCGCACTGGGAAATGGAATTTTCTCGAGAAAATTCCGCATGCTCTCAAAGATTACCGCACCCGCGGTAAAAAACCGCGGGAAACCGCACCCGAAAACCGCATGCAGTTTGCCACGGTTTTCTGCGGTTTTACCGCGGTATTATTCGCGGTATTGCCGCGGTTTTGCCGCGTGCGGGTTGGGATGTGCTTTATTGCATTCAATGCAATAAAGCACATTGAAAAAAAAAAAAAAAAAAAGTCATTTAATTCTGAGATAGTAGATAGATAGAGGGATAGATAGATAATAGATAGATAGAAGGATAGATAGAGGACAGATCGCTGCATTTCCCACGGTCGGCAGTGAGTTCACATTACCGGCCGTGGGAAATGACCGGTAATTACCTCTGCTGTCTGCTGCATTCAGCCTGTGTCTGTGACAGTCGCGGCTGGATGTCAGCAGTGTAGGACGCCGGAGCCGGAGCTGTGGATTATGTTGGAGCGGTGGATTACGCCGGAGTTTTGGTACGGGAGGGGTTAATAAAATGGTGAACGAGACTTGTTGGTTTTATTTAAAATAAAGGATTTTTCGGTGTCTGTGTTTTATTCACTTTACTTACGGGTTGATCATGTCAGCTGTCACATAGACGCTGCCATGATCAAGCCTGGGGTTAATGGCGGTGATCCCCCACCATTAACCCCTTGTTATATTACCCTGACCGCCACTGCTACACGGCGGCAGGAAGAGCCGAGGACACTCCGGTAGTGCCGCATAATGAATGCGACAGTGCCGGAGCAGCTGCGGCTGATATTCTCAGCTGCCGGAGGGGGAGTGAGGCGGGGGACATTACCCCTGCCCCTCTCCCTCCCCAGCCTGAGAATACCGGGCCGCCGCTGTGTGCTTACCTCGGCTGGAAGGTAAATATACAGCGGAGCCCACGTTCTTTGTTTTCTATATTTCCGTTTTCTTTCTATGTGTGTTCTATGTGTCTGTGTCTATGTGTTCTGTGTCTGTGATGTCGATGTGTGTGTGTGTTTACTCTCTGCACGGCTTCCTCTTCCTGTAATGACATCACTTCCCTGCAAAACCGCAGACAGGCGATGTACATTACCGGAGGTAAACCGCGAAATACCGCAGGGAATAACGCAGGAAAACGCAGTGAACCGCACAGAATTTGCTTCCTGCGTTATTCCCTGCAGGATTTCACGATTACATTGGAGTTAATGGAGGGAAATCCCGCAGCGATGTGCGGAAAAGAAGTGACATGCACTTGTTTTTGCTGCGGGATTCCCGCAGCAAAACATGCAGCTGTCAAATTCCGCCCAGTGCGCACAGGATTTTTTTTCTCCATAGGATTTGCTGGTGATTCACTGCAGAGATGTTATGAACATTTTCTGCAGCGAAACATGCAGCAAATCCGCGAAAAATCCGCGGCAAAATCCGGTAAGTGCGCACATAGCCTAAGACTGATTTTTCAAAGGTTTTATTGACTGATGAAATGAGTGACTCTTGATGGGCCAGATGAATGGGCCAGAGGCTGGATCAGTAAAGGGCAGAGAGCTCCACTCTGACTCAGACGCCAGCAAGGTGGAGGTGGGGTACTGGTATGGGCTGGTATCATCAAAGATGAACTTGTGGGACCTTTTTGGGTTGAGGATGGAGTGAAGCTCAACTCCCAGACCTACTGCCAGTTTCTGGAAGACAAACTTCTTTAAGCAGTGGTACAGGAAGAAGTCTGTATCGTTCAAGAGAAACATGATTTTCATGCAGGACAATGCTCCATCACATGCATCCAATGTGGCTGGCCAGAAAAGGTCTAAAAGAAGAAAAAATAACATGGCCCCCTTGTTCACCTGATCTGAACCCCATAGAGAACCTGTGGTCCCTCATAAAATGTGAGCTCTACAGGGAGGGAAAACAGTACACCTCTCGGAACAGTGTCTGGAGGTTGTGGT
The DNA here is from genome assembly GCF_048569485.1 of Anomaloglossus baeobatrachus. Classification (NCBI taxonomy): domain Eukaryota; kingdom Metazoa; phylum Chordata; class Amphibia; order Anura; family Aromobatidae; genus Anomaloglossus; species Anomaloglossus baeobatrachus. Next base: position 160,485,209 of record NC_134360.1, on the reverse strand, counting down.
GGCTGCTGCATGCAATGTTGATCGTAAACAGATCAAGCAACTGAAACTATGGATGGTAGGCTGTTGAGTGTCATAAAGAAAGGTGGCTATACTGGTCACTAATTTTGTTTAGGTTTTGTTTTTGCATGTCAGAAATGTTTATTTCTAAATTTTGTGCAGTTATATTGGTTTACCTGGTGAAAATAAACAAGTGAGATGGGAATATATTTGGTTTTTATTAAGTTGCCTAATAATTCTGCACAGTAATAGTTACCTGCACAAACAGATATCCCCCTAAGATAGCCAAATCTAATAAACCCACTCTAATTTCCAAAAATATTAAGGTTTGATATTTGAGTCTTTTGGGTTGATTGAGAACATAGTTGTTGATTAATAATAATAATAATAATAATAATTAATAATTAAAAAAAAAAAAAATCCTCTAAAATACAACTTGCCTATAATTCTGCACATGGTTTACATTGCGTTTATATTGTATTTTCAGGTAGCATCTGTTCACACCTTGGATATCGGGGTCAGTCTTTTTGATATACCGTGGTAACTCGCTTAAAGAGTAACCCACTTAACGAGAATTTCCTTAACAAGCAAAGCTTTCTGTAAATTTGTAACCCGCTTTACGAGAAAGCTTTGCTGTACGAACGAAATCCTCACCGCACACACTTCCGCTTCCATACATCCACCGCGCTCTGACCCGCACTTGCAGTCCACACAAACACACACAAGCACGCACAAAACACACACACACACGCGCACACATACAGTATTATGCTCACCTTACCTTCCGTTCCACCGCCGGTCTCATGGTTCTTGTAGTTCCCAGGTACATCGCGACGTCCTCGCGGCGAACTACAAGACCCAGGAGGTCGGCGATGGAGCGGAAGGTAAGGTGAGCATATAATATAACATAATATAGTGTACCTTCCGTTTCATCGCCGGCCTCCTGGGCCCTGTAGTTCGCCGCTGCGCTCCAGTCCACGCTGTGTATCGGCATCCATAGCGACGAGGGAGGAACTTCCTTTCGCCGCTACTGAAAGGCAGCGCGCTGGCCAATCGGAGACAAGCGGCTCTGCCTTTGACGTCAGCGCTCTGGCCGAGAAGTTCCTCCCTCGTTGTTATGGTAACGCGATACACAGCCCGGCCCCGTACCAGAGAACAGCAAGTCCCAGGAGACCGGCGATGAAACGGAAGGTAAGGTGAGCATATAATATGTGCTTGTGCGTGCTTGTGTGTTTGTGTGTTTGTACGTGTTTGTGCGTGTTTGTACATGTATGTGTGTGGAATGACAGAATAGGGGACCAGGATGGGACATTTAACACGTTGTGGAACGAATTGTCTGCATTGCAATGATTTCCTATGGGAAATCTTGCTCTGCTGAATGAGTAATTTGGTTAACAAGCACACTCCCAGAACGGATTGTTCTCGTTAAGCAAGGTTCCACTGTAGTTGTAGAGTACATTGCTTTCTGATTGAGCACTCTGCCCTGTAACCAGGCTGTGTTCATTCCCCTTTATAGCTGGATCCTAGCTGCCCAGACATGTAGGTTTTTAACCCAGATTTATGTGCAAATGAAAAAAAAAGCCTAAAATTGGAGAAACCTCCCTCCCCCAAGCAAACAAAACCTTTAACCCCTTAACGACCGCCGATACGCCTTTTAACGGCGGTAAATAAGGGTACTTTTTCCGATCCGCCGCTTTTTAACGGCGGTCGGAAAAAAGGGTCTAGCGCCCCCCAGAGTCAGAAAATTTCCGGGGTCTCAGCTGCCGGGGGTAGCTGAGACCCTGGAGATCATGATTCGGGCCGGTTTTTCCGGTCCCCAGTCACGTGATGACCGGTATACACCGTATACCGATCATCAAGTTATAGTAAATGACCGCGCCGGGAAAAAATGATTTATCTCCCATCTGGCATGATCAAACATGCCAGATGGGAGATAAATCTTTTTCCCGGTTCCCTCCGGTCCCCCGGTGTCCCCAAAGTGCCCCCCCCGACCCCCAACCCCCTCCCGAAAATCCAAGATGGCCGCGCGCACCGGCGAGCACAGCAGCGCGCCGGCCGCATTTCCACTGTTCCTATGGTTTCTGTCGTATGTGCCATAACACATACGACAGAAACCTGCTCCCTAGGCCCTGCCGGGTCCCCCCCTACCCCCCCCTGGTGTTCCCCGGTGTCCCCCGGTGTCATACATACCTGTCGCAGCTCTGATCCCCCGCGGCCCCCTCCTCCGGCTCCTTCACAGCAGACTCCGGTCACATGAGCAGAGCGCGGCTGACAGCTTCCTGTGTTCAGTGTGAGCTGTGCTGGCTGCTCGCACTCTGCAGCTGTGACCCAGGGAGGGTGGGTGCAGATTCTTTGCACCCACTCTCCTCAAATGGAGGGTCTGCCCTCCTAGAAAATGGGGGATACGTTCCCTGAACGTGTCCCCCATATTCTAGAAGCTCCAGAGTCGACGTGGCACGTCCAAATGGATTATTGTGGATTTTTTTTTTTTTCTTTTCAATAAATTGGTCAATCAGGGAATGTTTGGGGGAGTGTTTTTTCAAATAAATTTTTTTTTGTTGTCAATTTTTTTTTTTATTACTGTCAATTAGTTATGTCGGGTATCTGATAGACGCCGTGACATAACTAATTGCTGGGCTTGATGCCAGGTGACATTACACACCTGGTATCAACCCCATTCATTACCCCGTTAGCCAACGCACCAGGGCGCGGGATGAGCTGGGGCGAAGCGCCAGAATTGGCGCATCTAATGGATGCGCCACTTCTGGGGCGGCTGCGGCCTGCTATTTTTAGGCTGGGAAGAGTCCAATAACCGTGGCTCTTCCCATCCTGAGAATACCAGACCCCAGCTGTCAGCTTCACCTTGGCTGGTGATCTAATTTGGGGGGACCCCACGTTTGTTTTTTTTTTTTTAATTATTTATTTATAAATAATTAAAAAAAAAAAAAAAACAGCTTGGGGAGCCCTCCAAATTGATCACCAGACAAGATGAAGCTGTCAGCTGTGGTTTGCAGGCTACAGCTGTCTGCTTTACCCTAGCTGGATATCAAAAATAGGGGGGACCCCACGTCATTCGGCCGGGAGGCAGGTAAGGAGAGGTTCCTCGTTCCTGCGGCGTCACACATAGCAATGTGTGCTGCCGCAGGAGCGACGAACTACATCGTTACTGCTGCAGTAACGATAATCGAGAATGGACCCCCATGTCACCGATGAGCGATTTTGCACGTTTTTGCAACGATGCAAAATCGCTCATCGGTGTCACACGCAGCAACATCGCTAATGCGGCCGGATGTGCGTCACCAATTTCGTGACCCTAACGACTCCGCATTAGCGATGTCGCAGCGTGTAAAGCCCCCTTAACAGTGAGAAATTTGTTGCTACAGCAACAGTTTTGTGAAGTACCTGTGGATTCAAAATGTTTACTATACTCCTGAATAAAATCCTTGAGGGGTCCAGTTTCCAAAATGAGGTCACTAGTGGGGGGTTTCTGATGTATAGGTGCCCAAGGGGCCCTGCTAATGTGACATGGTGCGCGCAATTTACTTCAACTTTTCCAAAATTCAAATGGTGCTCCTTCCATTCCAAGCCCTCCCATTTATCCAAACAAAGGTTTTTGGCCACATGTGGGGTATCCCTGCGCTCACAAGAAATTAGATAACAACCTGTGGGGTACACGTTTTGTTGTTGCCTCTTGAAAAAGTTAAAAATGTGTCGCTAAATCAACATTTTTGTGAAAAAAATGAAAATTTCAATATGGCAACCTAAGCTTATCAAATTCTGTGAAGTATTCGTGGATTCAAAATGCTCAATATACACCTAGATTAAAGCCTTGAGGGGTCTTATTTCCAGAATGGGGTCACTTGTGGGGGACCTCCACTGCTTAGGCACCTCAGGGGTTCTCCTAATGCAACATGGCGTCCGCTATTGATTCCAGCCAATTTTGCAGTCAAATTGCACTCCTTCTCTTCTGAGCCCTGTAGTGTGCCCAAACAGTTGATTTCCACCACATACAAGATATCAACAAACTCAGGAGAAATTGCGCAATAAATTTTATGGTGATGTTTTTCCTGTTACCCTTGTGAAAAAAAAAGCTACCTGGTTGAAGTAACAATTTTGTGGTAAAATTTTATTTTTTTATTTTCATGGCTCAACGTTATAAACTTCTGTAAAGCACCTGGGGGTTCAGGGTACTCACCAAACATCTAGATAAATTCCTTGAGGGGCCTAGTTTCCAATATGGGGTCACTTGTGCGGGGTTTCTGCTGTTTAGGTACCTTAGGGGTTCTCCAAATGCGACATGGTGCCCGCAATCTTTTTCAGCCAAATTTCCTTTCCAAAATTCAAATATTGCTCCTTCCGTTCCAAGCCCTCCCATTTCTCCAAACAAAGGTTTCAGACCACAAGTGAGGTATCACCGCGCTCATAAAAAAGTGGGTAACAAACATTGGGGTCAAATTTTTGGAATTACCTCTTGAAAAAGTGAAAAAATTGATGCTAAAGCAACATTTTTGAGAAAAAAATGAAAATTTTCAATGTGACAACGTAACGTTATAAAAATCTGTGAAGTACCTGTGGATCCAAAATGCTCACTATACCCCTAGATAGAAGCCTTAAGGGGTCTAGTTTCCAAAATGGTGTCACTTGTAAGGGGTTTCTGCTGTTTAGGTACCTTAGCGGACATGTAAATGCAACATGGTGCCCGCAATCTATTTCAGCCAAATTTGCTTTCCAAAATTCAAATATTGCTCCTTCTGTTCCGAGCCCTCCCATTTGTCCAAACAAAGGTTTCTGACCACATGTGGGGTATTGGCGCGTTCATAAGAAAGTGGGTAACAAGTTTTGGGGTTCATTTTGTTGTGTTATTTCTTCTAAAAGTGAATAAATTTGGGGGTAGAGCAACATTTTAGGTAAAATTTTATTTTTTGCTTTTTTTCATTCCACTTTGCTTTAGTTCCTGTGAAGCACCTGAAGGGTTAATAAACTTCTTGGATGTGGTTTTGAGTACTTTGGGGGGTGCAGGTTTTAGAATGGTGTTACTTTTAGGTATTTTCTGTCACCTAGGCCTCTCAAAGTCACTTCAAATGTGATGTGGTCCCTAAAAAAATGGTTTTGTGAATTTTGTTGAAAAAATGGGAAATTGCTGATGAACTTTGACCCCTTCTAACTTCCTAACCCCAAAACATTTTGTTTCAGAAATTGCGCTAATGTAAAGTAGACATGTGGGAAATGTTATTTATTAACTGTTTTGTGTGACATAACTCTCTGGGTTAAGGGCATAAAAATTAAAAGTTTGAAAATTGCAAAATTTTCAAAATTTTCATCAAATTTCCAATTTTTTCACAAATAAAAGCAAAAAATATCGTTCTAAATTTATAACTATCATGAAGTACAATATGTCACGAAAAAACAATGTCAGAATCACCGGGATCCGTTGAAGCGTTCCAGAGTTATGACCTCATAAAGTGACACTGGTCAGAATTGCAAAAAATGGCCTGGGCATTAAGTACAAAACTGGCTTCGTCCTAAAGGGGTTAAAAGCGCAAATGCAAAAATCGAGTCCATTGTATTTTGAGGTATTTCTTCCTAGCAGCATACATTCTTGTGCAGTTGTAAATTCCAAAAACAACTTGGGTAACATTAAAAAGGTACAGACTTTTCTGAAAATGTTGACATGGGAGGATGGCCAGTGCTTGGGTAAATTTCTGTGCATAAACTAGAAATAACAGAATCTGACATCACTTTCCAGTAACAAATATTGACAATTTTGGAAAGACCAGGAGGGCTTCTTCTGAAGATCTAAACATAGAAGAAATACACTGTTTTTCTTCATGACTCAGAGGCTGAAAATGACTAGTTTTTTTTTTTAAATATTTGTCTAGAATAAATATTACCTACATAATACTGCTGCTGAAGACTGAACCACAGGTTTTCCCAAACTCGCAAGTTATCCTGTACCACTAGGATAGTGCAAAGCTTGTGCTATTCTGGCCCCATTTACAGACCAGACCAGATGAACACAATGGAGCTGTAGATTACGTACGTAACAAGACTAATATATTCATTGGCCCATGTGAACGCAGCCCAATGTAAAGATTAGAATTTAATACACAAAAATGGCTTAAGGGAACCAATCACCAGGATGTTCGTATATAAGCTAGTGCCAGTATAGCACTGGCTTTATCATGCTAATTCTCCACATACCTGTAGTGGTCAGCTCGGATGTATGGGTTTTGAAATCCAAGAAAATAATAAAGTTTATAAAATCAGCAGCTTCTTGAGTGACAGCAGCTGAGGATCAGATAATATCTGGTGGCTCTTCATACTCCCTCCCCCCTCCATGTTAGAATTAGCATAAGTATTATACAATCTATTCACTTTTTCATTTGCAGGACCTGTGTGAGGTCATACCCATGTGACCAGAAGGGGCGGGGCCTCAGCCAACAAAGCTGATACCACGAAGCAACAGTTTTCTGTTGGCTGAGGCCCCGCCCCTTCTGGTCACATGGGTATCACAGCACAGGTCCTGCAAGTGAAAAAGTGAATTGATGGTATAATACTTATGCTAATTCTAACAGAAGGAGGGGATACATCTGAATACCCCTCCAGATATTATCTGATCCTCAGCTGCTGTCACTCAAGAAGCTGATGATTTTATAAACTTTAGGTTTTCAAATCCAAGAAAGTAAACATCTTAGCTGACCATTACAGGTGTGTATAGAATCAGCCTGATAGTGCCAGTATAGCACTGGCTTTAGGTTCTATACAAAAATCCTGATGATTGGTTCCTTTTAAGTTCTTTATAATACTGATATTGGAAAATGATACGATACGTATAACCAATAGTTACCTTACGGAAAATTGTTTTGCTTATGCTATATATTAGAGTTAAAGTCAAACACTAATGGTGCTTGTCGCCTATCTTCTTCAGATAGATTCAGTTTTATTAAAATCGGAGAGATGGAATAAGGAGCAATGTGGGAACCAACTAAAGGCTATGGTGATATGTTCATGCATGCTTAGCATTCCATTCTTTTATTACATCAGATCTTTTACTTTGCTGGTTGGGTTTATATTGCAGGTACACTTCTTTTCCTTACCCCCATTCCCCAACACCCACCACCACCACCAGTCTTGGCAGGACTTCTCCCTCCTTACTCTGTACAGCTGTGGTGTACTATATACGGTGGTTTTGGGGTGATATTTTTTTCTTTTTTCATGCTGCTACCTACTCGCAAAGGCATTGTTGCGTGTGGGTACCCGGTAGTTGATCTGTCCCACTCGCTTTCTTAGGCCGGTTTCACACATCCGGCTTTTCGCCGGTTTACCGGATCCGGCGCTCTCCCATACAGTGACTACAGTACAGTGACAGCGCAACAAGCGCCGGTCACATGCTGTCATGTGACCCGGAAGTTACAGCGCTGTCACTGTACTGTATTGTCTGTACGGGAGAGCGCCGGATCCGGTAAACCGGCAAAAAGCCGGATGTGTGAAACCGGCCTTAGAGACTTGATGTTCATCACAAGACAGGGCTGATATGTAGCGCCCATGCTCTGTCAGCCTGATGACTGATTAGTGCAAGAGTAAGTTTTCCTGTAAAATTATCATGCCTGATGGGTCTGTATCTGTCCAAATACCTGGCACGTGCTGCCACCAACCTCCAGAGATGAAGCCACTGGTAAAATTGTGGGCGTACCAGGGTACATGTGTGTTTTTGTTTTTTTTTTTTTTTTTTTGTGCTGGCTCTGTCCCTGTGAATTTGGTTGTATGTTCCCTTGTGCATAATGAGTTTAGGGAAATATGGTTAGTCTTATTTGCTTTTTGTTCTTATTTCTTCCATTTGAACCTTATGTGCAATGCACTTTCACTTTATTCTTGGCATCTTCTTAGTTGTTGATTTGGATTGATCCTGTGATTAATTAAGAACAAAGAAGGATTATTAAGCTAAATGCTTGAGTCTGGAACAGTTTGCTCCAATAACTCCTGCATATATTGCATCATATTTATTAGGTTCGACACCTATTGCCCTTTAAAGGGGTTTTCCCACTAACAAAATATATTTTAAAGTTAATTAGTTAATTTTAGTCACTAGATCTTTGAAAAATAAGAAATTCCATAATTGGATGTGTTTAAAAAAAAAAAAAAAAAAAAAAATCTTGTGCTGAAATCTGAAACCTACACACAAAGTTAAGGATATTTTGGCTTTCGGGTAAAATTTCAGGATGGTCCTAAACTTTTCAGGTGAACTTAATGTGACGTTCTCTAAACTTTTGGATACACGTGTCCAACTGTTAAATATTTCAGTACTTTTTGCACAACTTGCTGTTCGCTAAGGCTCTGTTCTTGAGTCTGAAAGATTAGCGCACTTGCTGTCAAAAAACGTACCAATACCGCACCGAAAACCGCATGCGTTTTTACTGCACTTAGAATTGGTATTTAAACAGTCCTCCTCATCATGCTGTTCGCATTTGTACATGAGGCCAAGACAACACAAAGCAATTGATCAACAGTACCTTGCCATTGGAGGCTTCAAGCAGTATCTTTTAAGATGGAGAAGGCCACTGAGCTTAGAGCGTCAGTGTCATCAGCAGGTTGCTACAGAGAGACTGGAAGAGTCACAGAAAGGCATAGAACTGGATGTGCTTTGGCCACATTTCACACTGATGACCACTTCATTGTTAACAATGCCCTTCAGAAACGGAGGGTGAATGCCACACAACTGCAGGCACATTTAAGGGAAGTGAGGGGCACCCTCGTGTCATGTCAGACCATTCAAAACCAATTACATCAGCGTGGTCTGTGTGCTAGATGCCCTGCAAGGTTACCCGAATGCACCACAAGGCACTGGTGTCATCATCTTGCTGGGAAAATGACCAGTGGGCCTCAGTGCTGTTCACTGATGAAAGTTGATTCACACGGAGTGGAAATTATGGCCTCCAATGATGTTGGTGGCGTCAAGGAGAGCGCTGTGCATCAGCCACTGGTCACCAGACGAGCCTTTGGTGGTGGTGTTACAGTGTGGGCAGGTGTCTAGTCAGTACAGAACAGCCCTACACTGTGTGAATGGTACAATGACAGCCCCTACTACTGGAGTAACATCATTAATCCAGTCATTATGCCTCTGCATGAACAACACAGGCCTAATTTCATCTTCATAGACGACAATGTTCCAGCTCATTGAGGTCGCATCATAAGAGAACGGGTGGAGCCTGGGGGACCTCAAATGGAGTGGCCTGCACTTTCTCCAGACTTGAATTCCAAAGCCTATGGGATCAGCAGAGTTGCCATGTAGAAGCTCTTAAATCTGTACTCCAGAACCTCAATGACCTTAGGGCCGCCATTCAGGAAGAGTAGGATGCCATGCCTCAGAAGACAATCACTCTATCTATGGACAGCTTGAGACGTCATTGTCAAGCTGTAATTGATGCTCGAGCCCTCATAAGTTATGAACACATTCATGAAATGAGGAAATCGCCCTTCAATGCTTCTACCTAGAGGCCCTACTTTATAAAATATCACTGTCACGTGAACTTTTTACATTTTCCATAAATTTTATCCAAATATCCCTAACTATTTGAGTAATGTATGTGTCTGTCCTATGTACTATGTAATGGCCGTATCTGACTGTACAGGAACGTAGTATGATCATACTAAATCTGCTGCAAATGCAAGAAGTATCAAGAGATTACTGCAAAGGATCACAATGATTCTTTTCGTGAGGTAAAACATTTATCTGCCTGTTTTTAAGTTTTACCTCAGTTATTTGCAATTTCAGGCTTTCCTATCTGTACACTACAGTTCAAAAGTTTAGGGTCATTTAGATATTTCCTTATTTTTGAAAGAAAAGCACTTTTTTTTTTTTTTTTTTCAATGAAGCTTACATTAAATTAAACAAATATACTCTATACATTGTTAATGTGGAAAATGACTATTCTAGCTGCAAACGTCTGGTTTTGAATGCAATATCTACATAGGTGTATAAAGGCCCATTTCCAAGAACCACCACTCCAGTGTTCCAATTGTACATTGTGTTTGCAAACTGTGTTAGAAGGCTAATGGATGTTTAGAAATCTCTTGACAACCCTTGTACAAGTATGTTAGCACAGCTGAAAACAGTTTTGCTGATTAGAGAAGCTATAAAACTGACCTTTCTTTTTGAGCTAGTTGAGAATCTGGAGCATTAAATTTGTTGGTTCCACTAAACTCTCAAAATGGCCAGAAAAAGAGAACTTTCATGTGAAACTCGACAGTCTATTCTTGTTCTTCGAAATGAAGGATATTCCATGTGAGAAATTGCCAAGAAACTGAAGATTTCGTACAATGGTGTGTACTACTCCCTTCAGAGGAGAGCACAAACAGGCTCTAACCAGAGTAGAAAGAGAAGTGGGAGGCCCCGCTGCACAACTGAGCAACAAAACAAGTACATTAGAGTCTCTAGTTTGATAAATCGACGTCTAACAGGACCTCAACTGGCAGCTCCATTAAATAGTACCCGCAAAATGCCAGTGTCAATGTCTACATTGAACAGGCGACTCCGGGATGCTGGCCTTCAGGGCAGAGTGGCAAAGAAAAAGCCATATCTGAGACTGGCTAATAAAACGAAAATATTTAATATGGGCAAAAGAATACAGACATTGGACAGAGGAAGATTGGAAAAAGTGTGATGGATAGACAAATCGAAGTTTGAGGTGTTTGGATCACACAGAAGAACATTTGTGAGATGCAGAACTACTGAAAAGATGCTGGAAGAGTGCCTGATGCCATCTGTCAAGCATGGTGGAGGTAATGTGATGGTCTGGGGTTGCTTTGGTGCTGGTAAAGTAGGAGATTTGTACAAGGTAAAAGGGATTTTGAATAAGGAAGGCTATCACTCCATTTTGCAGCGCCATGCCATACCCTGTGGACAGTGCTTGATTGTAGCCAATTTCGTCCTGCAACAGGACATTGACCCAAAGCACACCTCCAAATTATGCATGAACTATTTAGAATACCAGCTGCCTGCTTCTTCCCTATCTGTAATGGAGTGCCCATCTCAGTCACCTGATCTCAACCCTATTGAGCTGTTGTGGAAGCAGCTTGACCGTATGGTACGCAAAATGTGCCCATCAAGCCAATACAACTTGTGTGAGGAGCATCTTGAAGCATGGGGTGAAATATCTCTAGATTTCCGCAGCAAATTAACAGCTAGAATGCCAAAGGTCTGCAAAGCTGGAATTGCTGCAAAGGGAGCATTCTGTGCCGAAAGCAAAGTTTGAGGGAGAAAATTATTATTTCAAGTAAAAATCATTATTTCTAACCTCGTCAATGTCTGGACTGTATTTTCTATTCATTATGAAACTCATTTGATAAAAGTATGATTTTTCATGGAAAAGACAAGATTATCTAGGTGACCCCCAAACTTTTGAACTGTAGTGTATGTATTCCAAGATCTATTGATAAAAGTGAACTCTGTTCATGGGAAAACCTGTTTATTTTTACAAGGAGTATGGTATAGTGGGAACAGTGGTTTACATGCCATATTTGTAGGAGTTTGAGAATTTGCTCATAGAGGTATTTCTTCACATCTTTATGGCACATTTATGTGGTTCCATTACAACACTCTCTAAAGCCTTCCCCTATACGCATTAGGCTGGAGTCACACTAGCGCGAGCATTGCCTGCTCTCAGGACAGGAGTGTGCCAGCTTCATGTATTTCTATGCAGCTGCCCGCTCCTGTCAGGAGAGCTAGCGGTCAGTCCAGGAAGTGCGATACAGTCCTCCAGTCTTAGACTAATGTTGACCAAACCTGATGATAATATTGGTGGGATAGGCTTATAGTCTGCAGTGGATGGGAACTCCCCAACACTTATATGAGGTCAGGGAGAGAAGAATATGGATGTCCGATTTCTAACAGCCGATCCTTTGCTCCCTGGGAGATAAGCTGCTGTAGGAGTCTGACAGCCGCTCTCTTAGAGAACACAGGAACACACGGCTGAGTCAAGTGCTCCTGTATATGGGGGACTTGGGGGCAGCAGCTTTTGAATGATGGTGTAGGGGGGACTTTACTCTGACCCCATTCTGGAAGTTGTGTGACAGATGCATCAACACTGCAACAATTTTCTATATACCAGTATTCGTGTTGTTAGCACTTGCACCTTTTTTAGTTTTTTTGTTTTTTTTTTTCTGTTTGGTATGTCATGCTTAAAATGAAGCTGTTTTTTTCTTTGAAACTTCATGGTATTGACATTGGGTGCAGATTAAATGCATTTGTGATGCGTTTACGCTGCATAAAAGCACTCAAAATGTTTGTACTTATTTTTACCTGTTGATTTTCCTCATCTAATGCAAGTCTATGTGGAAATTCTGGATACAGAAGTAAAACTGTGGAAAAAAACGCAAATAGGGTCTTACCAGGCAAGGCACCCGGCAGGTATAGGCAGATGCACTCACCTGGTAGGGTTGGTCCAGTCAGTGTCACAACTCCTAAATTCACGTTTACAAGATGGCGAACAGCCGCAGCCACGGAGAATCCATGATCAAAAAGAGGGGGGAATCGGGTATATGCTGTACTATCACCAGAGGAATTCCTCACCTGTATAAAAGACTTATGTCCACAGACTCCATTAATCACTTATACTCTAGCCTCTACAACATGGGCAAGACCAAAGATCTTCCTAAGGATGTCAGGGAGAAGGTCACAGATCTGCACAAGGCTGGAATGGGCTACAAAACCATAAGTAAGACGCTGGGTGAGAAGGAGACAACTGTTGGTACAAAAGTAAGAAAATGTAAGAAATGCAAAATGAGTGTCAACCGACATTGATCTGGTACTCCATGCAAAATCTCACCTCGTGGGGTATCCAGGATCACGAGGAAGGTGAGAGATCAGCCTAAAACTACACAAGGGGAATTGTTAATGATCTCAAGGCAGCTGGGACCACTGTCACAGGAGTTTCTCTGCTAAGGGCACAGGACTATTTCACCACATCAATGGAACAATGGATGGAGCTATGTACTGTAAAATCCTGAGTGACAATCTCCATCCCTCCGCCAGGAAATTAAAAATGAGTTGTGGCTGGGTCTTAAAGCACGACAATGACCCAAAATATACAGCCAAAGCAACACAGGAGTAGCTTAAAAAGAAGCACATTACGGTGCTACTCGCACGAATAGTACAAAATTCTGGTTACTCGTTACATTGCGAGTATTCCCCAATGACTTGTATTACACACACTATTCGGAATGAATACATTAGTAGACAGTACTTGTTACAAGTATTGGCAATTCGAGTACAGTGGAACCTCGTTTAACGAGTAACTCTCTTAACGAGAATTTCGCTGAACAAGCAAAGCTTTCTGTAAATTTGTAACCCGGTTTACGAGAAAGCTTTGCTGTGTGAGCAAAATCCTCACCTCAGACCCTTCCGGTTCCGTACATCCACCACGCTCTGACCCGCACTTGCAGTCCACACAAACACACACAAGCACGCACAAACACACACACATACAGTATTATGCTCACCTTACCTTCCGTTCCACCGCCGGTCTCATGGTTGTTGTAGTTCCCGGGTACATCGCGACGTGCTCACGGCGAACCATGAGGCCGGCGGTGGAACGGAAGGTAAGATGAGCATATAATAATGTGTACCTTACGTTTCATCGCTGGCCTCCTGGGTCCTGTAGTTCTCCGCTCCACTCCAGGCTGTACATCGGCATCCATAGCGACGAAGCAGGAACTTCCTGGTTCCTGTCGCCACTACTCAAAGGCAGCGCGCTGGTCAATCGGAGGCAGGTGGCTCTGCCTTTGACGTCAGCGCTCTGGCAGGAATTTCCTCCCTTGTCGTTATGGTAACCAGATACACGCCCGCACCAGAGAACAGGAAGTCCCAGGAGACCGGCGATAGAACAGAAGGTAAGGTGAGCATAATATATGTGTGTGTGTGTGTGTGTGTGTGTGTGTGTGTGTGTGTGTGTGTGTGCGCGCGCGCGTGTGTGGAATGACACAATAGGGGACCAGGATGGGACATTTAACTAGTTGTGGAACGAATTGTCTGCATTGCAATGATTTCCTATGGGAAATCTTGCTTTGCTGAATGAGTAACTTAGTTAACAAGCACAGTCTCAGAAAGGATTGTTCTCGTTAACCAAGGTTCCACTGTATTTCGAAACTCGCTCATCATTAGTTTTAATATGTTCAGGGAACAAATGAAGGCTCCGATTACATAACACAATATATGAACACTTCTTCTCAAGGTGCTGTCCTGGACTGAGCTATTAATGAGCCAATCCTCGAGTCTATCACCATTATGAGCTCAGCTGATCTCTGCTCTGGCAGAGGCAAGATGTAAAAGGCTGGTCATCAGCGTTATTTTTTCCTTGAGGCAAAAAAACACAAACTGCATGTGACTGAATCCTCTTGAATTTGAGTTGAACGCATGCAAACGCAAGTGTTATTTACTGGATCCTGTGACTTGCAGTTTGAGTCATGTGGTTGGGAATGAGCTGAATGGGGCTGGGCGGGCATCAGTCATGTGATCGGGAGTGAGCTGAATCTGCCATGGCAGCGTGGATGCAGCTCTGGACGAGAGAGAGTGTGTGAGTGATATTCAGGCCATGTTCTGTACTGCAACCAGAATCATTCCTGCAACATACAACCGCAACTGTTAAAAACCGGATCCAGCGCCCATTGAAATACATTGCAGCTACTGCCGCAATGTACAGTCCGCTGACGTGCATTTTTTTTAGATGGAAGTAAAAAAACGCAACAAGTTGTGTTTTTGATAAAAAATAAAAAACTGAGACTCTCCGGATCCTGACACTACCGCACGCAAACACATGTTGCCGCAAGTCCATTGACATTGCATTGAGCAGACAACGGATCCGGTAAGATGCGTTTTGCATTTTTTTGCCGACCTGCAAAAAAAACGCCGATGTGAAACCAGCCTGAGCAGCATACAGGCTGCAGAACTTGAACGCTGTACTTTTAGTCGCCATTCTTCAATGCTGCACCTTGCGTCCTATTCACTTCAATGGGAGATAAACAGTAGTCCTTGCCAGTTGCCTGTTATGTGGTGATTGGCTCCATACATTGCTTACATCCAGCCTCTGCTGATCATGGGGGTGCTAGATTATCTTATATAGATTGTCTAATCCTATTGATGGTCATCGGTATGTAAGTCCCAGACAACCTCTTTAGAGAGGGGTATTTCCATCTTTGCCATTCATGGCTGAGTTTTGGGATTACTTGTGTATGTGGCAGTCCGAGGTGTTTGGTAATATGGAAACACTTGAGGGGACTGTGCTGCTCCTGTACAGTAAGACAGTCCTAAAATATTAATATTGTATGCTTTTGTGTGTGTATTGGATTGCTAGAATTTTTTTTTTTTTTAGCAAGTGAATCCTTAGGCTGCTTTCACACATCTGGTTTTTGCCGTGCGGCACAATACGGCGCTTTGCAGAAAAAACGCAACGTTTTTTTTTGCCGCTGGTTGCGGGTTTTTTTGCATAGACTTGCATTATTGCCGTATTGTGCCGCATTGCATCCGGTTTTTGCCGGATGCGGCATATTTAGCCCATGCGGCGGCCGGATGGAACGTTGCCTGGCACTTTTTTTTGTGCGGCGAAAAAACCGCATCTTGCTGACCCGGAGTAATGTGGCGCGATTTACAATGCAAGCCTATGGACGCCGGATGCGGTTTTTTGAACTGCGCATGCTCAGTATCAAGCCACATCCATCAAAAAACGGACGGGCCGCATGGAAAAACTTATGCAAGGGATCCGTGTTTTTCACCGCATCCGTTGCATAGGTTTTTGAGCCGGATTGACTGCAAAAACCAGATGTGTGAAAGCAGCCTTAAAGGGAACCTGTCGTCAGAAATTTAGCTATAAACCTAAAAGTTCCCCCCTCTGCAGCTCCTGGGCTGCATTCTAGCAAGGTTCCTCTAGTTTTTCTGGCCCCTTTTATACCAAAATAAACACTTTATAAAGTTGTACCTTTTCGTATGTAAATTTCGTAAATTATCCATGGGGGCGGGCTCTCTGCTGACCGTTACTGTCCTGCCGATTTACGCCGCCCCCGAATGCTGAATTTCAAACCTCAGGACGCCACCCCTGGGCGCCCGAGGTCCCGCGCATGCACTGTGCGACTGTAGCGGGACTGTGCACTGCGTGCACGTGTGACCGCTGCTGACGTTTTGCACAGGGACGAGGTTATGGGCGGTGCTGTGAGTGTCATCAGCAAGTGCCCGCCCATAACCTCGTGACCGCACTTTCCCCTCTTCCTCCAGCGTTCTGCGCCGGCCAAATGACCAGACGTCACCTCCTTCCCATCGTACCCTGCAGCAGGAAATAGATGGGAGGAGCGGAGCAGCACAGCACAGGAGAAGCGAAAAGGATCTGAACGATGTACAGAGGGGAGAGCGCGGCCACGAGAGTATGGGCGGGCACTTGCGATGCAATCACAGCGCCGCCCATACTCTCGTGCCTGCGACCACGTCACCAGGTGTCCTGGCGTGCACGGGACCTCAGGCGCAGTGGGCAGCGTCCTGAGGGATGATTTGGAGCGTGGGAGGACAGCAACGGACACCAGAGAGCCCGCCCCCATGGAGAATTTACAAGATTTTCAGACCAAAAGGTACAACTTTATAAAGTAATTATTTTGGTTTAAAAGGGGGCACAAAAAGTATAGAAACCTTGCTAGAATGCAGCCCACGAGCTGCAGAGGGGGAAACTTTTAGGTTTCAAACTAAATTTCTGATGACAGGTTCCCTTTTAACCAGCTAAATAAGAAATGGTTAACATTTTGATCCTACATTGTCATCATGACAGCCATTAGTGTCCTTCAATAAAATGTATTATGACTATATCTAGTTTGTGAAATTTGAGCTCCTCCTGTGAAATAAACGTCTTACACAATCCATGTTCTGTAATGCTAGAACCGGCCTAGTGTTACCCATAATTACTCCTCTGTAATTAGACTAAGTAGGAAGTGCCTGTGTGCTAGATGGGGAGCCGCGTCATATTGGAGGTATGCTGGTTATGGTGCATGTCAATAGATCAGTGCCGTATCCTATTACAAATCCTCATACAACCAGTTGCCCCATCTGCCTCTACTACATCAGTGTACAAAGGGCAGGTCTGACAAGGTACTCAGGTAGGGTATTGTCTTTTATTGAAGCTAAAGACTTGTAGTGTAACTAAGATGCCATTGATGCTTGAAGGCTTCTCTTATACAGCTTCTAAGAAACTAGTCCTTGAAGGTGACCATTAACATTGGATCCAGCTGAACAGACTGGATCCCTGAGCTGTTTTTATTTGATGTGTATGTTATTCACAAGGCAATGGCAGAGAAACCTCCTGGAAAGTCCACATTATCTCATACCTGTTCTATCCGTTTTTTTTCCCCCCTCCCTGATGGCACACATACCCATTATGATTAGAGTTGAGCGAGTACCTAACTATTCATTCTCGCTATACTCATAACGAGTACTGTCTAATACTCGCGTATTCGCTCTGAAAACATGTGCAATGCAAATCAATGGGGACAAACTTGCAATGTAACGAGTAACCTGAATGTTGTACTATTCGTGCGAGTAGCAAATAGTACAGCATTCGGGTAAGGCTATGTGCGCACGTTGCGTACTGTCAGTGCAGAAATTTCTACAGCGATCTGAAGAGCACACGTGCGCTTCAAATCGCTGCAGAAAATGTCCATAGAGAAAAAAAAGCCGATTCCATGCGCTCTGCCTGCAGCTCCTGCCATAGACAGAGCAGGAGCTGCCGGCAAAGCACACGGAAGAAGTGACATGTCACTTCTTAGAACGCAGTGCTTCGGGCAGCAGCCGAAGCGCTGCGCTCTAATACACCACGTGCGCATGGCCCCTGCACAATCTCCATAGACTGTGCAGGGGACGCAGGACGCATGCAGTTACGCTGCGCTACAAAGCGCAGCGTAACTGCATGTATTTACGCAACATGCGCACATAGCCTAACTCGTTACTTTGCGAGTTTTTCCCCATTGACTTGCATTGCGCATGCGATTTGGAATGAATACACGAGTATTAGACAGTGCTCGTTATGAGTATAGCAAGTATGAATAGTTAGGTACTCGCTCAACTCTATAATCTATAGAGCTGTTCATCTTCCATGTTGTTGTTTTTTTCATAAACCATGTATCTGTGAAAAAATCATGGAGACCTGTTCAATTTTCATCAGATTTACCAATCAAAATTCCCCATATAAGTTTAAGTGTCCGAGAAAATCACAGACTTGTATAATTGGGTGTGCTTTTACTTTGCAAAGGAGAAGCTCTGCAATTTGGTTTTCATACCAGCAAATAACTGGTTACACTCTGATAATAGACACTGAAGAAAATCGGCCCGTTTTTGTGTCCGAGAAAAATCACTAACATCGGAAGCTTACAATAGTCTTGTCCTTATTTTAATACTGAATACAAAGCAACCGAGAGGATTGAAATAGAAAAATACTGTTTATTAGTGATGTTTACTGAAATACTTTCTCTGTGTAGTAGAAAATGCTTGATATACAGTAATCTTCTATATCTGCATACAAATTGCTCCTATACACTCTGCTTTATACCGTGCATTTCCAAAAATAAGACACTGTCTTATACTTTTTTTTTTTTTTTTTTTTTGCCCCCAAAAAAGCACTAGGGCTTATTTTTGGAGGAGGTCTTATTCTTGGAGAAACACGGTTGGGGGTGTAAGTTTATCCCCCTCCAAAAAAAAGACCCCCCCCCCCACTTCCCAGGAGAGTCCTGCTTACCAGACCCGGACATGTGCGTGGCTCCCAGGTCATCCCTGTGGTCTTCGGTGGTTGCTGCACGCCGTCCTCCCCTGCTGCTGGCTGACACACAGCAGATCTCTGATCTCTCACTCTCTCACACACATGCAGCGTTAAACAATGCTTCCGGCCACAGGGAATGATGGGAGGAAGACACGTGTCTATAGACAGGCTGTAAGCTAGCATTGTGGCAGGTCCTTGCGCTTCACTGCACAACCTCTCAGGATTTTGCCAGCGAGAAGAGATCGATGTCGCTGGATGTGGTGAGTATGTGTGCGATCTGATGTGTGTGAGATAGGATGTGTGTGGGTGTAAGATCACTGCAGGTCCTGCCGCTCAGCGTGGGGTGAGTGTGATTGTCGGGTGTCTGTTGTCTATAATGAAGTGTCCTGCAGTATCTAACTTGTTTAGCTGCACGGACACCATTATTGATCCTCGGCTAGGGCTTATTTTCAGGGGAGGGCTTATATTTAAGCCTTGCTCCGAAAATGCTGAAAATCCCTGCTAGGGCTTTTATTTAGGGGGTGAGGTCTTATTTTTGAAAAATCACAGTACTGACTAAAGGCACCCGATACCCCAGAATTGCATCAGGTTGGTCCTCATGAGGGATACAAATAATGTATTTACAAACAAACCATGAAGGTATTTTAAATGTAGTGGATGTGTCGGGACCCTCGTATATCCTGATTACAGCAGAGACTGCATAGATGTATCTGCTATACCAAGTGTCGTAGAGAGTAATAGTAGAGATGGGTTTCAAAGCCGCGCCAAAGGACTCCCAGATTCTTCTCAGATTAATGTTTCTTTATTACATGCACAGGTCAAGTCTACGCGTTTCAGGAGAACACAGCTCCCTTCTTCAGGACAAACCAGCAAAGAATCATCAAATCAGGCAGATTTGATGATTCTTTGCTGGTTTGTCCTGAAGAAGGGAGCTGTGTTCTCCTGAAACGCGTAGACTTGACCTGTGCATGTAATAAAGAAACATTAATCTGAGAAGAATCTGGGAGTCCTTTGGCGCGGCTTTGAAACCCATCTCTACTATTACTCTCTGTTATCTGCCCTGTGGGGACCGCTGCCGGGACTTTTATGTTACATGCTGTTATAGGTGTTGTGACTGTCACAACCCGAATTGGTGAGTAGTATTACTCCGTGCTTTACTCTGTATATATTGGGGTAAGACCCTATTGCGCTTTCTTTTTCCACAGTTTTCTCTTATACCAAGTGTCGTATACTTCTGTAGTGTAATGCACATACCTGCATATAGGAGCTTTGTAGATGATTACAGCTTGTATTGCAGCCATTTATTTAGCTTGTCTTATTATTCCTGGCTCCAGATGAGTGTCTGATTTATAGCTCCTGTCATACATTGGACACCTGTGAATTGGATGCGCTTTGGCTAAAACATTAGTCTGGTTCATTATATACCGGTATGTCCCCCTGCAAAAGACATAGAGATACATAGGTTAGACTTTTATGTAAAATGTGTTGCCAGTTTAAAGCAGTTGGCCAAAGATAGACCCTTATCACCCATCTCAGGCCCTCTGCTCTACTCTAGTGTCGAGCAAAAAAAGACACGTTTACCAGCTAGCTCCATAGTATAAACGCCACTCCTTATTTAAATTCACAGACCTGTCCTTTCCCCAGTGACGTCATTCCCTGTTTCAGGCTCTAACATTTTGGCTATTCTCCTATAGATCTATTTTCCCATAGCCAAATAAAAACAAAACTAGATTTTTTTTTTTTCTTTCTAATCTAATATATAAAGCTGAGTGTATGTGTGTATGTCTGCTAAAGGAGTCCGCACTGTTGCATTTACAATCACGAAATTTTGCACAGACTCCTCATGTGACCCAGGGAACGTCATAGACTGTTTTGACAGATAATTTAACCCCGTGCTTTACAGTAAGGCTTTGTGCGCACTAGAAATGTGAATTTTCTCAAGAAAATTTCTTGAGAAACTTCTGGTAGTGGAAGATTTCCGAACCTCCGGAAAAAATCCGCACCAAATCCAAGTTAAATCCGCATGCGGATTTGCCGCTGATTAGCCGCAATTTTCCCACAGGTTGTTCCCTGCGGATTTTGCAGGCTGTACTGCAGAAATCCGCAGGTACCTGCGGAAAAGAATTGACATGCTCATTTTCTCAAGAAATTTTCTCAAGAAAATCTTCTCAAGGAAATTTCTTGAGAAAAATCCGCAGCGTGCGCACAGCTATTTTTTTTTTTTCTCATAGGATTTGTTGGGAAATGTCTGCACAAAGATTGCAGACATTTCTCAAGAAATTTCCGCAGCAAATCCGCAGGTAAATCCACGGGTAAAACGGCCTAGTGCGCACACAGCCTTAGTCTCTAAAATCCTGCTGCCATTAAACTGAATGGAGGTGGGAGCTATAGGTTATTAATAGCAACTGTCAGTGGTTGCTATAGGAACAAAATAAACTGTTAGTTGAAGCTTATGACTGAGGTTATATGATTTCGGTGGGGAGATGGATAGGGAGACAGAAAAAGACAGACAGATAGACACCCCTGGAAAGAGACAGCCCGACACACACACAAATAATCAGACAGAGACATAGACACAGACAGACAGCGAGACACAGACAGAGACATAGACACGTACTACAGATAGTTTATAATATAGCAAAGTTAGTTAGTTGCATAAAAGCAGACATTTGCTCGCTAGTTTTCTATTTGTAGCTACAGTGGTCAATGTTTGAGGATTTTCTTTTTTTTTTTTTTTTTCTCTCTTCAATGAACCTGTTATCTGGATATTCCACACTAATGCCATCTATGTATCTGTGCTGCAATGCTTCTGACAACCATACCTTTATTTTAAAAGGCTGTAATTATATTCTACGTTTAGATTTGAATTGTCAGATGAGCTGTAAGAGTGGGCGGCAGTCACTATTAGGCTACTTTCACACATCCGGTTTGAGCACTGCGGCTCAATCCGGCTGTGAAAATTATGCAACGGAAGCGGCGAAAACACCACATCCTTTGCATAAGTTTTTACATGCGGCCCGTCCGTTTTTTTCCGGTTGCGGCATGCTACTGAGCATGCGCAGTGGAAAAAAACGCATGCGGCGACCGGATGCGTTTTTTTCCGCATCGCGCCGCATCCGGCCTCCATAGGTATGCATTGAAAAATGCGCCGCAGCGGCCGGATGCGGCGCGATGCGGTGTTTTTGCCGGAGCAAAAAACGTTGCAGGGAACGTTCGATCCGGCCGCGGCATCGGCTAAATCTGCCGCATGCGGCAAAAACCGGACCGAACGCAAGCCCCTGCGGCACAATACGGCACTAATGTAAGTCTATGCAAAAAAACCCGCAACCGGCGTTACAAAAGCCGGTTGCGGTTTTTCTGCAGAACGCCGTATTGTGCCGCAGAGCAAAAATCCGGATGTGTGAAAGTAGCCTTAGAGATGAGTGGACCCGTTGAAGTTTGGGTTCGGCGGGATCAGCCTTGGACCTGAATTTGACCTGAACCCCATTAGAAGTCACTGACTGCATGTGGACAGGGAGACAATCTGCTCAACCAGCCATAGACTGAGCACTTCCGGGGCTGTTGTTGTTGTGGGCTTTCCGGGGAAAGGAAGGCTTGTTGTGTGCTTTTTTTTTTTTTTTTTTTCTGTGCACACTAGACCCGATTAAAGCCGATTTTTACCTCCAAGCTCCGAGCGCACTGATCTTGATCGAGTGATTTGCGTATGTACAGCACCCAAACTCCGAACTTTAACACATATATATATATATATATATATATATATATATATATATATATTTGGTACGATCGCCGTACTTTAGCTCTGCTGCTTCTTCCCTATTCCCAGCATCTGCCTGCCTCCTGTTAGTGATTGACAGGTCACTCTTCTCTCAGCAATCTGTCTCTCCCGCCCTGAGATATAGTGAAAGTGCCCCCATATCTTGGATGGTCCCGATGAAGCAAACTGCCAGAATCTAGCCCGAGCTGCATGATTTGTAGATCGTGCCATAGGACCATCTTCTTCACTTGGAAGACTGGTGCAGTAACGCGGCTACAGGAGTGAAGATGGTCAGTGTTGGTCTAGACCAGGGGTCTCAAACACGCGGCCCGCGGGCCGCATGCGGCCCGTCAGGCTGCTTCGTGCGGCCCCCAGTCTCGTGCCCCTGTTCACTATCGCAGCCGGTGCAGGGGCCGCAGCCACTGTCTGCACTTTGTTAGATGAGTGTTTTGCCGGCGCTGCGTTCTCAGAGGCAAGGACTGTGCACGCGCAGCGCCGGCAAAACAACCATCTGATCTGACATAAATCGCTGCCAGGGGCTGCGGCCCCTGCACCGGCCGCGATAGTCACCGGGGCACGGCCTGCAGACAGCAAGAAGCAGAGATGAGGAGCCGAGGGAACGCGAGACAGGTGAGAAGAATGGTGGTTTTTTTTATTTTTTGTGTATGTGAAGGACGGCACATTAACCCCTTAGCGACCTATGACGTACTGGGTACATCATGGCTCCCTGGTACTTAAGGATCCATGACATACCCAGTACGTCATAGCGAAATCGCAGCCCCGGTGGCTGCGATCGCTGTTTGCATTGCAAATAGCAAATACCTTAGATTCGGGGAGGAGGGGACCTCAGGAGGGGTGGTGTCTCCTCCCCGGACCTACGGAGGCTGTGATTGGCTGTGCGGCGTTCGTCAGCCAATCACAGCCACTGTAATGTTCCAGCCATTGAAATCCAGCCATGATCAGTGCAGCTGTAGCACTGATCATTGGCTGGAGCTGGGTGACCTCAGTTTCACCCGCCCCCAGCTCTGATTGGAGAGACCGGCCTTCTGACCGATCTGTCCAATCACTGTGGAACTGGGGCCAGAGACCGCCCCCTCAGCTTCACTCAGGAATCTGTGGGTGGAAGCCGAGAACGATCGGTAAATTATCACCTTTCACCCGCCGCCGCCGCTGCCCCCACCACCCATTACTACAGGATGGGGACATTACTATAGAATAGGGACAAGGTGGGCACATGTCTATAGGATGGGGACAAGCTGGGCACATGACTATAGGATGGAGACAAGCTGGGCACATGTCTATAGGATGGAGACAAGGTGGGCACATGACTATAGCATGGAGACAAGCTGGGCACATGACTATAGCATGGAGACAAGCTGGGCACATGACTATAGCATGGAGACAAGCTGGGCACATGACTATAGCATGGAGACAAGCTGGGCACGTGACTATAGGATGGGGACAAGGTGGGCACATGTCTATAGGATGGGGACAAGGTGGACACATGACTATAGGATGGGGACAAGGTGGGCACATGACTATAGCATGGGGACATTACTAAAAGATGGGGACATTACTATAGAATAGCGACACTTGCACTATACCTTGGGGCGGGAGAGACCGGTTACTGAAAGTGACCTGTCAATCACTGACAGGAGGCAGGCAGAGGGCTGTACCCTTTCCCTCTGCACTTGCCTCTCATTTGATAACCATTCAAAAATAAATTTCTCTAAAAATGTAAACCCAAGTTTCTACAATAAATGTATGAATGTAATCCGGATTATGCCTTTACATAGATGGCATTAGTTTGGGGTAACAAACTCTATGAACGATTTCTTTAATGACAGTGGCTTTGGGAGGTGTGATGGATGCAGGATCTCTCTGTAGCTGGTGTCGAATGACGGCTATTATGTCTTGTATGTATCCAAGTCACACACACCTCTTGTTGCTGCCAGCGAGCTCTACACAGGTGGGGCTTTATTTCTCTATTATTCAATGTTGTGTATTAGTAACATTTAATCTATTGCTAATATATTTACTTATAACATCTGTACGACTTTAATGTTACTATTTAATAACTTACAAGTACTGTATATGTAGCTTGTGACTGAAGCTTGTCACTAGGTATTATGTAGTATGTGTGGCCATGTTGAGATACAGGAGTAACATTCCAGAATTTCTTGCATAGAGGCACTGATTTTAATTTTCAGTTGTTTAGCTAGCTTTCGTTAACCTTAATGAATATCTACTTAGGCAATGTATCTTATGTCAGATTTGTACAGTCATACAGGAAAAAACTGTCTGAAAGTTGGGACATGTATAAAGAAACTGCATTATTTTTGTGGTGTTTTTAAACGCGTTTTTGATGTCATTTTATTTCACTGACCGCACCAAAAGACACCGGAAAACTGCTCCGTTTTTTTTCACTCTTCATTGCTTTCAACGGTGAAAACAAATCTGCAAAAACATAGAAAGAATTGACACACTTTCTTTTAAAAATGCAGCATTTTGCCATTTGTCGGGTGAGGGGGGAAAGGAACAGGTGTGTCTGTGTGTGCATGAGATTTCTGGAATATTGAAGGTTTTTCTGGTACTGTAAAAAGCAGGTTTTTATTAGCATATATTTGCATAAAAACAATGGAAAAACCATGCAAAAAAAAGCATCAAAAACGCCCTGCGTGAACATAGGCTAATCCCGATGAGAGGTTCTCTTTAAAGTGGCTTCTAATGGAATCTGCTGTAGACTAGACGCTGTCCAATCAAAAGGCTATAAGGTACTTTTTCAGGAATCTGCAAGAGCTCTAAAGAAGGAGCCTTGCCTTAATCGGTTTACGTTAGAAAAAAAATTGTCATTATTGACCACCGCAAAAAACTTTGTGGACACAGTCCTTTAGGGTATGTTCACACACAGATGATGAACTTCTCTTCTGGGATCTGCTGCATGTATAGGGACGGAGCTGCAGTACCCGAGAGCATCTACCACACCGTGCACAGAGCCGCGCTGTTACCCTCCATACACTTTTTAAAACCTTTAAAGTGGTGCTTTTAAAGGGGTCGCCCACAACTTTGACAACTTTTTCTCATTCCCCATGTCGCCCCCATAAAAATAAAAAAAGCATATACTCCTCTCCAGTGCCTGCATGGTTGAAGCGATGTCGGAATTATTATTATTATTATTATTATTATTTTATTATTATTTTATTATTATTATTTATTTATAGAGCACCATTAGTTCCATGGTGCTGTACATGAGAAGGGGGTTACATACAAAATACATATACAAGTTACAGTAGACAGACTAGTACAGAGGGAAGAGGGCCCTGCCCTTGCGGGCTTACATTCTAAAGGATTATGGGGAGGAGACAGTAGGTGGGGTGTAGATGGGGCGGCAGCTCCGCACGGTGGTGGGACGGCACCTCCGCACGGTGGTGGGACGGCACCTCCGCACGGTGGTGGGGCGGCACCTCCGCACGGTGGTGGGGCGGCAGCTCCGCACGGTGGTGGGGCGGCAGCTCCGCACGGTGGTGGGGCGGCAGCTCCGCACGGTGGTGGGGCGGCAGCTCCGCACGGTGGTGGGGCGGCAGCTCCGCACGGTGGTGGGGCGGCAGCTCCGCACGGTGGTGGAATCCGCATTCCCGGGGCTCACGTGACGTTATGACACTCGAGACGCGCAATCAATCAGCTCCTTCTTCCTTCTCCCTGCTTTCAGAGACAAGCAATTAACAGGAAGCTACAAAGTGCATTTCCTGTTAATTATTTCAATGGAACCAATCTCCAGGATTTTCGTATACCGTATAACCTAAAGCCAGTGCTATACTGGCCCTATCAGGCTGATTCTCCACATACCTGTAGTGGACAGCTCGGATGTTTAGGTTTTGAAATCCAAGAAAGTGAAGTTTATAAAATCAGCAGCTTCTTGAGTGACAGCAGCTGAGGATCATAAAATATCTGGGGGGTATACAGTTATCCCCTCCCATGTTAGAACTAGCGTAAGTATTATAAAAAACGATTCATTTTTTTCCCTTGCAGGACCTGTGCTGTCATACCCATGTGACCAGAAGGGGCGGGGCCTCAGCCAACAGAAAAATGTTGCTTTGTGAGATCAGCTTTGTTGGCTGAGGCCCCGCCCCTTCTGGTCACATGGGTATGACAGCACAGGTCCTGCAAGGGAAAAAAATGAATCGTTTGTATACGGTAATACTTATCCCCTCCCCCTGTTAGAATTAGCATAACTGTGAATATCCCCTTCCTAGATATCTGATCCTCAGCTGCTGTCACCCAAGAAGCTGCTGATTTTATAAACTTTACTTTCTTGGATTCCAAAACCTAAACATCTGACCACTACAGGTATGTATGCAATCAGCCTGATAGTGCCAGTATGGCACTGGCTTTAGGTTATATACGAAAATCCTGGTGATTGGTTCCCTTTAACCGTCTAAAGACAGAACGAAGCACGAGCTGATTGATTGCGCGTCTCGAGTGTCATAACCATGTCACTTGGGCCCTGGTAACACGAGTTTCGACATCACTGGAACTGCATTGGAGGTTAGTATAGGCTTTTTTATTTTTATGTGGGCGTACATGGGGAATGAGAAGAGATTTGTCAATGTACTCTTCCCCCGGACTTATACTCTCCCGCCAGCTTCTTTATTTGTTTCCAGCACTGCTTCTGTTCGTCTCCTGTGACTTTTGACCTGCCGGAACTACCAGTGTTTAATGGGGCCCGTCTGAGATCACAAATCAATGCAGTTCTATGTGAGCCGCCTTCTTGCTCTCAGAATTTCATTGAGAGCTTGTGATGTAATTTTTGACTTCCGACCAGTTAGAAGATGGTGTCGCGGAAGTGAATGAATGACAAAAAATTTAGGAAGACGCTGGAGGTTGAGTATAAGACTTCAGCAGGAGACATAGGTTTAAAGCGCTACTCCAGTGCTGAAAAAAACAAAATGCAGAGTGGTGTTTATGGCTGAACGGTGCGGGAGCCAGCTATTGTCTTTGGGATAGTTCATCAATATCAAAGTAGTGGACAGCCCCTTTTAAATTCTAAAATATTGGCGGAAGTATTTTGTTTTACAATTTAAGCTTATCTATTACACAGGGATTCCTAGATAGATTCTTGCTGGATTATTAAACCTGAAGTACACTGATAGGCTGTGTTCACATAGGGCTCTTTTGGTAAGTTTGTGCTGCATTTTTTAGTTGCAGATTTGCCTTGGTTTTATGCAAATACATCCTAATAAGAAGCTGCTTTTTTACCAGCAAAGTCTGAGACTTCTGAAATTATATATATAAAATGGGTTGTATCCATAAAAAACAAAAACAAAAAACACACACACACACCACAGAAAATCTGCAGCAAATAATTGAAATGCTCATTCTTTAAAAACCTAACCTAAAAACACAGGTAGTTGACAAAACAGTCAGGAAAAAAAACTGGTGGGTGTGTGTACGTATATATATATATATATATATATATATATATATATATATATATATATATATATATATATATATATATATATATATATATATATATATATATATATATATATATATATATATACGTACACACACAATTCAATTATTTGCTGCAGATTTTCTGTGGTGTGTGTGTGTGTTTTTTTGTTTTTGTTTTTTATGGATACAACCCATTTTGTAGAAAAAAAGCCGCAAGGCCGCCACTAAAAAAATCCACCAAAAACAGATTACTCAAAGGAGATTTCCTGCCACAATATTAGGTTTTGGTTAGGAAAAAACTTACCAAAAAAGCCCTGTGTGAACATTGCTATAGAAAGCCTAACAGCTCATATATGCGGTTTATGCATCAGGCTGCATTATCTCAAACAGGTTTGCCACTACTTTAACATTGGTGGTCTATCCTTAGGATAGGTCATCAATGTCTGATCCCGGCACCCTTTCCAATCAGCTGTTGTCAGTCCCAGCGGAAGCAGAAGGCGGTTGGAAATGCTCAGTTCCAGAGCTGCCCCATCTTCTAATAGTGGCCAGGTACTGCACTTCCACCTCTTATTGATCTGAATCGGAGGCCGAGGTGTGCAGTACCTGACAGGGCAGCTCCGGAAGTGAGCATTTCCTGCTGCCGTGGCGGGGACCAAGAACAGCTGATCTGCGGGGTGTTGGGTGTCTGACTGACCGATCAGACATTGATGACCTGTCCTAAAGATGAGCCATCAGTTTTAGGGTATGTCCCCACGATCAGGACTCACTGCGTTTTGGACGCAGGAAGTCCTGACTTGCGGGACCGCGTCTCGTCTGCAGGTGAACACAGGAGACCGCAGCTGCTTGTACCCACTATCAGGGTTCAGTGCACTGCGGTCTTCTCGCTCTGTTCTCTCTACGGACGCATGTGATTCCGCAGCAAACAATTGATATGCTGCGGTCTGGAAAGACATACCACAGGTTTGGCTGCAGAAAAAACAAG
Organism: Anomaloglossus baeobatrachus; assembly: GCF_048569485.1. Taxonomy (NCBI): domain Eukaryota; kingdom Metazoa; phylum Chordata; class Amphibia; order Anura; family Aromobatidae; genus Anomaloglossus; species Anomaloglossus baeobatrachus. The sequence continues at coordinate 160,456,237 of NC_134360.1, read as the reverse complement.
CACAATGGGCACAGGATTTCAATGTGCAGACAGCCAAAATAAAATCCCATAGACTTTGCTGGGGAAGGAAATTCATGCAGTTCTGAGACCAAAACTGCACCCAAAAAACGCAGCGTGCACACATAGCCTTAAGGATGCTTTACACGCTGTGACATCACTAGCGATAGTTAGCGATGTCATGCGCGATAGCACCCGCCCCTGTTGTTCGTGCGACATTTGGTGATCGCTGCCGTAGCGAACATTTTCGCTACGGCAGCGTCACACGCACATACCTTTTCAGCGACGCCACTGTGACCGCCGAACAATCCCTCCTTCAAGGGGGAGGTGCGTTCGGCGTCACAGCGACATCACTAAGCGGCCCCCCAATAGAAGCGGAGGGGCGGAGATGAGCGGCGGAATATCCAGCCCACCTCCTTCCTTCCTCATTGCCGGTGGACGCAGGTAAGGAGATGTTCGTCGTTCCTGCAGCGTCACACGTAGCGATGTGTGATGCCGCAGGAACGATGAACAACCAGCGGAATGCACCACCAACGATATTATGAAAAGGAGCGACGTGTCAGCGATCAACGATTTTTGAAGTTGTTGCGCTCGTTGATCAACGCTTTTTGGTGTCACACGCTGCGATGTCGCTAACGGCGCCGGATGTGCATCACTAACGACGTGACCCCTACGATATATCGTTAGCGATGTCGCAGCGTGTAAAGCACCCTTTAAGCCCGCTACACACGCTTCAATATATCTCACAATCCGTCGTTGGGGTCAAGTTGTAAGTGACGCACATCCGGCATCGTTTGTGAGGTATCTGCGTGTGACATCTACTTGCGATCATGATTGAACGCAAAACCGTTGATCGCAAACACATCGTATCATTCTCTAGAATTGAGCGTTTTGTTGCACGAACCTAGTGAATTGTAACGTGTGACATCCCTCATACGATTTTGGTGTCTGTGGCTATGTGCGCAGGTGTGCGCTCTGCACCGCAGCTTAAAAAAGGTCCGCTTCAGAGCGCAGCTGAAAAGCTGCGTTCTGAAGCGCCTCACAATGTCTGTCATTCACTAATCTCTGTCAGTCGGTCACTATCTCTGTCCCTCACTCTCTGTCCATGTCAGTCTATCCCCCTCTCTCATATACTCCCCGATCCCCGGCTCTGCACGGCATTCACACTGCTCCTGGATTACGCCGGACATGGAGGGCTTTTTGGGGCTGATTAAATTGGTGAACCAGGGTATATGTTTGTGTTTTTTATTTCTAATAAAGGATTTTTTCGGGCGTGTGTGTTTATTTACTGTAATTTACAGATTAATCATGGAGGGTATCTCGGGGAGACGCCTGACATGATTAATCTAGGACTTATTGGCAGCTATGGGCTGCCAATAACTCCTTATTACCCCGATTTGCCAACGCACCAGGGCAAATCGGGAAGAGCCGGGTACAGTCCCAGAACTGTCGCATATAATGTATGCGGCAATTCTGGGCGGCTGCTGGCTGATATTGTTAGGTTGGGGGGCTCCCCATAACGTTGGGCTCCCCATCCTGAGAATACCAGCCTTCAGCCGTATGGCTTTATCTGGCTGGTTTTAAAATTGGGGGGGACCGCACGCCGTTTTTTTTAATTATTTAATTATTTATTTCACTACACAGTATAGACACGCCCACCGGCTGCTGTGATTGGGTGCAGGGTGACACCTGTCACTCAGCGTGGGGGCGTGTCTCACTGTAACCAATCATAGGCGCCGGTGGGCGGGGTAAGCAGGGAATACGAAATTGTTTAATGGGCGGCCGGCTTTTTCAAAACAGTAAAAGCCGCCGGAGCAGTGTGAACGCCGTGCAGCGCCGGATCGGTGAGTATGAGAGAGGGCTGCTAACTTCAGTCACTTAGGAGATTAGCGGTCACCGGTGAGCCCTTCACTGGTGACCGCTAATCAGGACGCGACACAGACAGAGCCGCAGCATGACCATGAAGTCGGGTGAAGTTTACCCGAGTTCATTCTGACAGTGCGGCTCTGTCTGTGTCTGCTGTCATCTGCCATTCAGCTCTGCTACATGGCTGTCTGTGTCTGCTGTCAGCGGCCATGTAGCAGAGCTGAATGGCAGATGACATAGTAAAAACGCATCCCTACACATTACACACGCTTGGCAAGTCAATAAATAAAAAAAAAAAAAAAAAGGTGCCCAATGCATACGTCACAGAACACATGATCTAAAGGATCGCACACAAAATTGACCAATTTAACATAGACTACTAACGCACGTGTGACAGCAAATGAACGACCTACGTGCAATCTCATAAGATCCCGTATGCAACCTGGGCGTGTCACATCGCAAATGCGATTGTACAACTAATTGCAACGTGTAAAGTGGGCTTTAGGCTACCAAATCTGAAAAGGTAGTAGCAGCAAAGCAGCTAACCATATAATTCAGCTCTTGATCCTTGGCACAGAAAACCACTCCTGCTTGATGTTGTATGAGAGAAACAGTGACCACACACACGTATTATAGACTTTTTTTGGATTTAAATATATTTCCACAATTGTTATCACTGCCTAATTAAATTAAAAAGATTTATCCCAGGTACAAACAATACGCCAAGCATTTTTCTTCTGGTGCAATAGTGCTCAATATCAAAACGATCTTATCCTGTCTGAACCACTGATTGACAAATTTATGGCCACACTGTGCATAGGCAGAAAGCTGCCAATCAGTGGTGGAGATAACTAGAGCTCATGAATATAGCAAACTACAAAGTAGGATCTGATCATTGAGAGGCCTAGCACAGAGCTGCAGTAAATACCATAAATTGTGTTGCTTTATAACAGCTAAGAAGCCCAGTAAGTGACATTGAGGAAATCACTTTCTGCCCTTATTTTTGCTGCTCTTAGACCAGAATTCTTTTGGCAACAAATTTTCACAGTGGGAACCACCCGCTGTGTCCTCAGGTGAACTTAGACATCACTGCTTTCACAGCTGCGGCTCCGTCAGTGTGTTCCGAACACCACAGTGATTGGTCATGTTTTATAATACAACCACGCAGTTGTACATCAGGGTGTAGCAAAGACAGGATCATCGTGAGACGTCATTGTATGGATTACGTTGGACCTGCAGGGGTGTTTTGGGGGTTAAGAAATTGGAGAAAGAGGGTGTGTTGTTTTTTTTTTTTTTTTTAATTTTTTTAAATAAAAGGATTTTTCTATGTTTTTACTAACACGATTAGTAATGGGGTTCATAGGCCCCATAGCCATTACTAACCCAGGGCTTCGTTGCAGCTGTAATATTTGTCAAATCATAGGGTAATATAAGGGGTCAATGACAGCTAACTGCCACTGCTCCAGCACAATTGAGATGAACCAGGCAAGAGCCAGGATTCGCGCATCCAATGGATGCGCCAATTCTGGGGTGAATGCAGGCTGCTAGTTTTTAGACTGGGGAGGGCCCAATAACGATGGGCGTCACCAGCCTGATAATACCAGCCTTCAAGCTGTCTGCTTTATCTGCGCTGGATGTCAAATTACGGTGGACCCTACACCATTTTTTCCAATTATTTATTTTTACACTCCACTTCACAGACCCAGACAGCTAGTGTGAGGGCAACCATTCACAGACACAAAGAGTGTGGGCACGGAAAGCAGTGAATATTCATACGATTTAATGAGCAGACCCAGTATGTCGGCAAGTATAATTGTCCTGCTTTAATCCCCATTTTGATTCCTTTGCAGCCACCTTATCCCTTACTACCACCATTTTATAGCACTTAAGTTCGGGTCCTCATAGACTTATATGGGGTTCAGGGTATGGGCTCAAGTTTAAGTTGTCTGGTCCTGAACATTATTTTTTTTTTTCTTTTCTAAGTCCGGCCACACCAGCCAAATCCGAACATCTGTGGGTTTGCCCATCTCTAGTTAGAAGGTTGATATATATATATACGATTACACACATTAGCATTTTGTGAAGATTGGGTGAATAATATTTTAACCTAAAGGAGGAATATAGTGAATCGCATATGAAGAGTTTTTCTTTATTCTAGTCCATACATTAAGGACTAATAGAATATGTATAGGGCATGTAGAATAAGTGATACGTCAGCGGTCACGCAGAAGTCCCAGCACTCACATATGGGCTTCTCTACACCTTTGTCACCAGCAGACAGTACCTGCAGTGTAGACGTCCAGGAAACTCTACATGCTTTCTCCATTGTCCTATAACCCTAGCAACAAGCACTCCCTGCTGACACAATGTCAATGTACAACATGGATTTTGGTTTCTGTTACTTTCAACACTAAGTGGTGCTTTAAATCTAACTCCTCTGTTCTCAGTCTTATAGTCACCCTCCAGCATTTTCATCTTTAAGCATCACTCCGATCCAGCGACGTCCTCTTGTGACCGTAAGTTCTGACTTGTCGGGAGTTGTGTCACAAGTGCTCAATGCAAGTCTGAGAGAGCCAGAATGAGGCCCCCATAGACTAGTATTGAGTTGTGACCTCCGGCGCACTCCACAAAACACTGGAGCTGCCGACAGGTCACAAATCGGGTGAGCGATGCTTGGAAAAAAATGATGACGCTGGAGGGTGAGTATAAGACAGGTGGTAGAGGACTTAGATTTAAAGCTCCAATCCAGGGCTGTGATAAAAATAATAAAAAAATGCTGGAGAGGTGCTTGTAAAAGAATAAGGCTATGTGCCCACGCTGCGGATTTTGCGCGGATTTTGCCGCGGATTTACCGCGGATTTTCCGAAAATCTGCAGCAGCGGCACTTCCAAGCCATTTCAATGGCATTTTGGAAATGCTGTGTCCATGCTGCGGATTTTTCCGCGGCGGATTTGCCGCGGATTTTGATCCGGAAAAATCTGCAGCATGTCAATTATTGGTGCGGATTTTGGGTATAGAATGGGGGGAAAAAACAAAAAATCCGCGGTAAAAAAGGTGCTGATTTGCCGCGAAAGTCGCGGATTTTCATGCAGAAAAATCCGCAGGTACATTCTACCGTGGACACATAGCCTAACAGCTCGTTTTAAAATAATATGCAGTATTTCGTCTACTGGAACATAAAGCTTTGCTCCTATTTCGAGCCAAACATGTTGCCACTATCCATTGGCTCAGGTTTCTTGGTGTATATTTTTTTATTTATGTAAACAAAGCCTCAAAATTTGCAAAATGCACAAATTGTGAAAAGTTGAGAAAAAAATGTGGCTTACCCACAGTAATCACATGTCGTATATTTGTGGCACATCCACACGATGCACACTTGCTCAGCATTTTTGAGAACATGAGTAGAGCCGTATATGTGTGTCCACATCTCTATTCCAGAGGTGCGCTGTGGGCCCGTGCTTCAGAGGCTGGTCTGGAGAGGTGAGACAGACATCTGACGTTTGTGAAATATTACTTGTAGATTTGCCATAAATATACGACATGTGAAAATCCAGGTAAGCTGAAAGTCTGAAATTGGCGCAAACATATACCTGATAAGTGTGGATTTGATTTTTTTTTTTACTTTTAAACAATCCAAAATGCACCAAATGTATGTATTTTGATTGGTGCTGAAGGGCCTATGTTAAGGGGTGGTACACTATTCTGCAATACAAAAACTTGTGAACAAGGGTGGTATTTTTCATGTTTTTTTGGAGAAAGAATTACTGCACTACAATTGTGAAAAAAGTATACAGTTTTTATTATTACAAAAAATACAAAATACTGGAAATCACATGTGATTGCAGTTAGTGATTAGACATACATACCGTGTTTTTCCAAAAATAAGACCTCCCCAAAAATAAGCCCTAGCAGGGATATTCAGCATTTTCGGAGAAAGGCTTAAATATAAGCCCTCCCCCGAAAATAAGCCGTAGTCACGGATCAATAATGAAGTGTCCGTGCAGCTAAAAAAGTTACAGATACTGCAGGACACTTCATTATACACAGCGGCACCCGGCAATCATACTCACCAGACGCCGAGCAGCAGGACCTGCAGTAATCGCACACCCGCACTCATCAGCTCACACACACACACACACACACACACACCGGATCGCACACACATCGGATCGCATACTCTCACACTCATCTCATCCAGTGACACCGATCTCTTCTCGCCGGGAGAATCCTGAGAGGCAGTGCGGTGCAGCGCGACGAACAGGACATGCGGCCGCACACGTGACTTGCTCTCATTCCCTGCTGCCGTAAGTGCTGGATGTGATGTGTGTGTGTGTGTGTGTCTGCAATCGGCTGTGTGTGTGTCTGCAGTCGGCTGTGTTTTTCTGCGATCAGCTGTGTGTCTGCGTTCGGATGTGTGTGTCTGCAGTCGGCTGTGTGTGCCTGTGATGAGATGTGTGTATCTGTGATCGGCTGTGTGTGCCTGTGATAGGATGTGTGTATCTGTGATCAGCTGTGTGTGCCTGCGATCGGATGTGTGTATCTGCGATCGGCTGTGTATATCGATCTTGTGTGTGTGTGTGTGTGTGTGTGTGTGTGTGTGTGTGTGTGTGTGTGTGCTGCTGTGTGTGTCTGGGATCTTCTGTGTGTGCCAGCCAGCAGCAGGGTAGGACAGCGTGCAGCACCGACCGGAGATCACAGGAGGACCTGGGAACCACGCAGACGTCCTGGACTGGTGAGTATGAGTCTCCTGGGAAGTGGGGGGGATCTGCTTTTTTGGGGGGTAAACTTACCCCCAACCGTGTTTCTCTAAGAATAAGACCTCTTCCAAAAATAAGCCCTAGTGCTTTTTTGGGGGGCAAAAAATATATAAGACTGTGTCTTATTTTTGGAAAAACACGGTAGTTAAAATCCAATTAAATGAGACAGAGAAAAGAAGGTCACAGGGAGGAAGACAGGCTACCCCTTAATTTCTGTGCGGGGGAATAGGATAGTTAGATTAATTCCAGATGACCATATAAATAACCAGAGAAACATAGGTATATCCCCTAAGATAGTAGAGTAATGGAGTGCTTATACATGAAAAGTAACCAACAGGATAAGGTCCAAATCAGGGCCTGAACACAATAGTATATAACACCACCAGCGAGTACATGGCATAATATAAAAAAATAATAATAAAAAAAAAATTCATACAATGGTGGAGATTGGCACTTGAAGGACCTACCTGTGGTATGTATAGCACCCAAGGAGGGGAGTCTGTCAGCCTCACATGTGGACCCGGTCTTATCCTGTTGGTTACTTTTCATGTATAAGCACTCCATTACTCTACTATCTTAGGGGATATACCTATGTTTCTCTGGTTATTTATATGGCCATCTGGAATTAATCTAACTATCCTGTTCCCCGCACAGAAATTAAGGGGTAGCCGGTCTTCCTCCCTGTGACCTTCTTTTCTCTGTCTCATTTAATTGGATTTTAACTATGTATGTCTAATCACTAACTGCAATCACATGTGATTTCCAGTATCTTGTATTTTTTTGTAATAATAAAAACTGTATACTTTTTTCACAATTGTGGTACAGTAATTCTTACTCCAAAAAAACATGAAAAATACCCCCCCCTTGTTCACAAGTTTTTGTATGTATTCTATGGGGTTCATGTACACTACCATGATTATGAGGTTCGCTGTACTTGGTCTTTGTTTTTCTACTATTCTGCAATAGTAACCACATCTCTGTAAAACTGATAGGGAAGGCTTTTTCTAAATACCTTATTCAGCCAATTGCCTGAGAGTGGTGCTATTGCGGTGCGCTCATCTCCATGAAGTGACCCCCCTCCCCCCGGGCTCCGTAACCTCTGAGTTTTGGTGATGTCAGGTCAACTTCCTGAGTGGCTGGGCTGTGGGCGACGTTTCATCGCTCTTCACAGCCCAGCATCACTCCTGCTTGTGGTGCTCTGCAGTGAGCACAACATGCTGCGCTGTGACACTTTGCTGTGGGTGGCTTTTCACAGGTCATCAGTCACTCTGGGAGACTGGGGCCGAGCTCTGTGATGTCAGGTCAACTGGAGGTTAACCTGACATCACCAGTTCCCAGAGGTCACGGAGTCCGGGGTCATGTGATGGTGATAAGCGGACCGCAATAGCGCTGCTCAGAGGCAGAATTGGCTGAACAAGGTATTTAGAAAATGCCTTCTCCATCAGGTTTACAGAGATGTGGCCACTATTGCAGAGTAGTGTACCTCATCTTTAATAGCTCTATACTTTTATTTCATTTTTGTGGTTCTGCTTTAACTGGCTACAAACAAGGATGTATGAATGGTGTCTACATGTGTAACGTTCCCGTCCTGCTATCATCACATACTAATTATTATGTGTCCTTGCAGAGCTGTGAGGTGGCTGTGTGAACAGAATGGAGGAGCAGTGTCCGGCCATGCAGGGACCACCTGTCCCTCCGTTTCAGCCACAGGTATGAATTGTTTGAGCATTAAGCACAGTTAGCTTGCATGCATGCCACTATAGCTCCATATACAAGAAAGCTATTAAAGCAAACCGATGTTGAAGATTTTACATTATAAACTAATGACCTGTATCTACAAGCACCTTCATGCTGTTTACAATACACACTTGGATTATAGAAATCTGCATTTAATTTCTGAGAAGTCCTGAGTTAAAATTGTATGCAAATGAGCTGCAAGTGCTTGAGCTGCAAGTGCTCATTTGTATACAATTTTAACTCAGGACTTCTCAGTGCTTGAGCTGCAGCAAGTGCTTGAGCTGCAAGTGCTTCAGGATAGATCGTTGCACTTTCTCCTGCCCTTCTTTCTATATTGCCTGTGCTTCCCCTGCCCTCCCCGCCCCATTTTCTGCCTGCCTCATGTGTTTTTCCTCTGTCAGTGACTTGCCTCCCCTAACCGGTCAGTCAGACTCAGGAGGCAGGCGGAGAGTGAAGAAGGAAGGAGAGTGACAAATGCAGTGTCCCACCCAGAAGCACTTGCAGCTTATATGCCTACGATTTTAACATTGGAACTCTTAGAAACTGATGAATGGATTTCTGTAATCAAGGTGTGGATGTGATCTCTGAAATCGCCTGTACACACATGCCCATAGTGTGAGGTGTAAAATCCTCATGACGGTTTCCTTTTAAGTTCTATGATTTAGTTTTTCTTGCATGTTATAAGTATTACATTTTATTCGGGGTGCAGCCAGGCCCCTTAATGTTTGGACTTGCATAATGGAGACCCCGTCCCTAAATGGTGCACACTAGTACCGGGCAGCCTGCCTGATCGAATAGTATGGGCATGTAATAGGCTGCTGACTGGGTTACTATTGAGCCCTATGCAAGCCACTAGTGTGCAATTTTACCATCCAGCGATCACCCCCTCCATATTCTGGAGTTGTGTGAGTGATTTGCTCCTTTTGCACCTGTGATGTCTCCATCTGTTGGGGGTTTGGCTGCACTCTGATGGTGCATTAGTTTTTTTTTTTTTTTTTTTTGCCTGGGCAGTTCACCACTGCTTTATCCTGCTGTGAGTATTCTAAATTGTGGAGGATATTTAGTCCTCTTTTTACTATTATTTTTCATTTTATAAAGACATTAACCTCATAACGACGGCCGTACGACTTAAAGCGGCGGCAAAACAGGGTACTTATTCTGTTCCGCCGCTTTAAAGCGGCGGCCCGAAAAAACCCTGTAGCGCCCCCCAGCGACCGAAAATCTCGGGGGTTTCAGCTACCGGGGGTAGCTGAGACCCCCCAGATTATGAATCGGGGTGTTTTTTTTGGACCCCGACCATGTGATCGCCGGTATACACCGTATACCGACGAACACATGAAAAAAAAAGAAATGGCCGGTAAAACTGATTTCTTTTTCATCTGACATGATCAAACATGTCAGATGATAAAGAAATCTAACCCCCTAGTGCCCCCAAAGCCCCCGGTACCGGAGAGTCCCCCCACCCCCACCCCTACCCCCACCGGACATCCAAAATGGCGCCGAAGCGCACAGAAAACTGCAGCCGCCGCCGGCTCTGCAGTCATTTCCCTCCGATCTGAAATGATCAAACATTTCAGATCGGAGGGAAATGTCCTCCCCCTGACCCCTCCTCCGGTCCACCGGAGATCTCTGGTCCCCGGAGCCCCCTCCGGTCTCCAGAGCCGCCTCCCCCCTCCCCCCTCCGGAGCGTGGAAGATGGCGGCGCACAGCGCGCGGCCGCCTTCATTCTGCTCTTTCTGCCGCATGTGACACGTCACATGCGGCAGAAAGGTGTCCCCAGGTCCCACTAGGTCACCCCCCGTCACCCCCCCCCCCCCAAGCCCCCGGTTATACGTTACCGGTCTGCGCATGCGCAGACAGCGGCTGTCAGCTGGATCCCTGCAAGCAGGGATCCTGCTGACGTCGCTGATGCACAGGCTCCACTGTGGACCGGGGGAGGGTGAGTGCAGTGATCTGCAGCCACACTCCTCACATGGAGAGGCTGCTGTTCCAGAAAATGGGGGGTACGTTCTGTGAGCGTGCCCCTCATATTCTGGAATGAGCTTACTGCAGGTCACTCTGCCCTAGGTTGGACCGGGGCAGAGTGAGTGCAGTATTCTCAGATTACTGCACCCACACTGCTCATGGAGAGCTTGCTCTTCCAGAAAATGGGGGATACGTTCCCTGAACGTGCCCCCCATATTCTAGAAGGTCCAGAGTCGCCGAGGGACCTCCAAAATGGATTACAGCGACCGAAATTTCTTTATTTTCAATAAATTGGTAAAAGAGGAATGTTTCGGGGAGTGTTTTTTCAAATAAATTTTTTTTTTGTCTTTTTTTTTTCTATTACTGACTGGGTTAGTGATGTCGGGTATCTGTTCAGATGCCGTGACATCACTAACCCCAGGGCTTGATGCCAGGTGACATTACAGCTGGTATCAACCCCATATATTACCCCGTCTGCCACCGCACCAGGGCGCGGGATGAGCTGGGGCGAAGCGCCAGGATTGGCGCATCTAATGGATGCGCCACTTCTGGGGCGGCTGCGGCCTGCTATTTTTAGGCTGGGAAGAGTCCAATAACCATGGCTCTTCCCACCCTGAGAATACCAGACCCCAGCTGTCCGCTTCACCTTGGCTGGTGATCTAATTTGGGGGGGACCCCACGTTTTGTTTTTTTTTTAAAAAAACGCCTGGGGAGCCCTCCAAATTGATCACCAGACAAGGTGAAGCTGTCAGCTGTGGTTTGCAGGCTACAGCTGTCTGCTTTACCCTAGCTGGCTATCAAAAATAGGGGGGACCCCACGTCATTTATTTTAATTATTAATTTTTTGGGGGGCTAAATACAAGGCTAGGCACCCTTTAGTGCCACATGAAAGGCACTAAAGGGCGCCAGCTTAGAATATGCAGGGGAATGGGACGTTATATTTGTTTGACATCTATCCATTCATCCATTGTAGCATTTTACGCTGTGTGCCCACAATCAGGGTTTGCAGCGTTTTGGGCGCAGAGTGTTTTCCCTGTGTCCATGACGCTGCGTTGTGCAGTAGAAGCACAGTGGAAGGATTTTTAGAAATCCCATGCCCAATGTGCTTCTTTTCTCCGCAGCATAAACCGACCTGTGGCGCAGCTTCCCGAGCCTCAGCATGTCAATTTATGCTGCGGAGATGAGTGTTCTCTGCAGGTAGCATAGAGCTCCACAGCGGCCTGAACCCAAATCGTGGGCTTGGGCAGCTGCGTTCTCCCGTGGACAACACTCACATCTCTGCAGGAGGCTGACATTGTGTACTAGATGCCGTGTCGCTGGATCATGGCCACAGAGCCTAACAGTGAGACATTTGTTGCTACAGCAACATTTTTGTGAAGTACCTGTGGATTCAAAATGCTTACTATACTCCTGAATAAAATCCAGTTTCCAAAATGGGGTCACTTGTGGGGGTTTTCTGATGTATAGGTACCCAAGGGGCCCTGCTAATGTGACATGGTGCGCGCAATTTATTTCAACTTTTCCAGAATTCAAATGGTGCTCCCTCCATTCCAAGCCCTCCCATTTATCCAAACAGAGGTTTTTGGCCACATGTGGGGTATCCCTGTGCTCATAAGACATTGGATAACAACCTGTGGGGTCCACGGTTTGTTGTTGTCTCTTGAAAAAGTGAGAAATTTGATGCTAAAGCAACAGTTTTGTGAAAAAAATGAAAATTTTCAATATGGCAACCTAAGCTTATCAAATTCTGTGAAGTACTCGTGGATTCAAACTGCTCACTATACACCTTGATAAAAGCCTTGAGGTGTCTTGTTTCCAGAATGAAGTCACTTGTGGGGGACCGCCACTGTTTAGGCACCTCAGGGGCTCTCCAAATGCAACCTGGCGTCCGCTATTGATTCCAGCCAATTTTGCAGTCAAATGGCACTCCTTCCCTTCCGAGCCCTGCCATGCGCCCAAACAGTTGATTTCCACCACATATAAGGTATCGCCAAACTCAGGAGAAATTGCACAATAAATGTTATGCTGAATTTTTTCCTTTTACTCTTGTAAAAAAAAAAGCTACCTGGTTGAAATAACAATTTTGTGGTAAAATTTTATTTTTTTTTTTTCATGGCTCAACGTTATAAAATTCTGTGAAGCACCTGGGGGTTCAGGGTACTCACTAAACATCTAGATAAATTCCTTGAGGGGCCTAGTTTCCAAAATGGGGCCACTTGTGCGGGGTTTCTGCTGTTTAGGTACCTTAGGGGACCTCCAAATGCGACATGGTGCCCGCAATCTTTTTCAGCCAAATTTCCTTTCTAAAATTCAAATATTGCTCCTTTCGTTCCAAGCCCTCCCATTTGTCCAAACAAAGGTTTCAGACCACATGTGAGGTATCACCGCGCTCATAAAAAAGTGGTTAACAAACCTTGAGGTCAAATTTTTGGAATTACCTCTTGAAAAAGTGAGAAAATTGATGCTAAAGCAACATTTTTGAGAAAATTATTAAAATTTTCAATATGACAACGTAACGTTAACAAAATCTGTGAAGTACCTGTGGATCTAAAATGCTCACTATACCCCTAGATAGAAGCCTTGAGGGGTCTAGTTTCCAAAATGGTGTCACTTGTGAGGGATTTCTTCTGTTTAGGTACCTTAGCGGACCTGTAAATGCAACATGGTGCCCGCAATCTATTTCAGCCAAATTTGCTTTCCAAAATTCAAATATTGCTCCTTCTGTTCCGAGCCCTCCCATTTGTCCAAACAGAGGTTTCTGACCACATGTGGGGTATCGGCGCGCTCATAAGAAAGTGGGGAACAAGTTTTGAGGTCCATTTTGTTGTGTTATTTCTTCTAAAAGTGAATAAATTTGGGTTAGAGCAACATTTTTAGGTAAAATTTAATTTTTGCTTTTTTTCATTCCACATTGCTTTTGTTCATGTGAAGCACCTGAAGGGTTAATAAACTTCTTGAATGTGGTTTTGAGTACTTTGGGGGGTGCAGTTTTTAGAATGGTGTCACTTTTGGGTATTTTCTGTCATCTAGGCCTATTGAAGTCACTTCAAATGTGATGTGGTCCCTAAAAAACTGGTTTTGTAAATTTTGATGTAAAAATGAGAAATTGCTGATAAACTTTGAACCCCTCTAACTTCCTAACAAAAAAAAATTTTGTTTCCAAAATTGTGCTGATGTAAAGTAGACATGTGGGAAATGTTATTTATTAACTATTTTGTGTCACAGAAATCTCTGGTTTAACGGTATAAAAATTCAAAAGTTGAAAATTGCTAAATTTTCAAAATTTTTGCCAATATTCAATTTTTTTCATAAATAAACACAAAAAATATTGTCCTAAATTTGGTACTAACATGAAGTCCAATATGTGACGAAAAAACAATCTCAGAATCACCGGGATCCGTTGAAGCGTTCCAGAGTTATAACCTCATGAAGTGACACTGGTCAGAATTGCAAAATTTGGTCTGGTCATTAAGGTGAAAATTAGCTCCGTCACTAAAGGGTTAAATAAGATGCCTGGTGCTGCAAAATATTGTATATGGATAAAACTGGATACAATATTTTAGAATTATGCAGTATAATACCACATCGTATTTTTTAGTTTCATCTTCTGACATGCAGGTCTTTTTTCTTTTCAAATGTATGCTGTTCTGGAAAGATTCATATTATTATTTATTATTATTATTATTATTATTATTATTCCTTGGCACTTTACATGTGAAAAGGGGTTTCCATAATTAATAAAACAAGTGCAATGATCATGAACATACTGGTACAGGAGAAGAGAAGACCCTGGCCCTGAGGGCTCACAGTCTAAGGCAGGGGTGGGCAACTAATTTTCCCATGGGACTGCATGGGAAATTGGGCCGGACTAATATAATTACCTCAGTTCTACCCAATATTGTATATAGTATATATACTATCCCTTCATAAACAAACAGTAAGTTAAACAATACAAAGATTCAATGATAATATGGAGGACCTAATAACATAATTATTTAATGATGAGATGATGAACTTTAATGATCTTGTGATTTTTCACTTTAGAAAATTGTCCACTTTTACAGTGTTTAAAATAACTGTCATCACATCCTGACCCACATTAGCAAGTTTTTCAAAGATCGGCATATGATCAGACCTGGGTACGACTTGTATATAACCACCCTGTATCCACAATGAATGCGACCTACATACTTATATGCTCATAAAACCACTTCAAAAGGAGCCTTAGGAAAAGGTATCTCTGAATGTCTGAGGTCACGGATCCCGGCAGATACTGCTACACAGCAGGTATGTGAGGTCCAGCTGCAGCGTCTCCCGCTCGCCGACATGCGGGCACGCTTAGGCCCTGTATTGGCGGCACACTGCTGCAGGGAGCGGGGAAGGGAGTGCCTTGTACCCGATGTAACTCTGGTACCACTCCCAGTTACGAGCTTTTCTCTGCGCGGACTCTAGATACCAGACCCGCTCTACTTATGTTTGTTTTGAGCTCCGCACGGAGCCAATGCCGGGAGCACCACAATCAAGCGCCTGCTCTCATGCTCTCAGCAACAGGGGCGGACACTGACAGCTTGGGACCCCTGTTCAAGAAATTATACCTGCCCCCCCACCCCTTTCTATGGTGACAGTGTGTGTGTGTGTGTGTGTGTGTGTGTGTGTGTGTGTATATCAATAAATCTCCATATACTACATCACTATACCCCCCATATACTACACTTGTAATATACTACATCACTACATTCCCATATACTACGTGTCACTACACCCCCAATATTAGTCACCAGTTCCCCCATTGTCCCCTCCTCAGGTTATTAGTCACCACTCGCCTCTCCCTCCTTATTGTCCCCTCCTCAGGCACCACAGTATGGGCCCCCCGCTGAGCTGCTTCTCTTGTACAGGCCCTGGCTGCGCCACTGCTGTTCTTGTAGGGGCCCCCGCCGCTGCTTCTCTATGTACAGGCCCTGGCTGGTTCCGCTTCTCTGCCAGGCGGGAACTTTTGAAATGACACATGCGCGCACCGTACTGACATCAGTGTGCACGTGTGTGTCACAGAGAAAGGTGACGGGCAGGTAACAGAGGAGAGATTCCTGCAGCGTTTGAGGGCAATCTGGCCAGGGCCCCCCGGAGCCTGGAGCTCTGGATAACAGGTCAGATTTCCCTCATTACTGATCGGCGAGCAAGAGCCCCCTGAACCTGCGGGTCCCTGTGCGGCTGCACCGGCGATATGTCCGCCAGTGCTAATCAGTGTAGATCAGGCCACGCCTCCAACTCTGAGCCAAGACGGGCGGGCCGATCACAGACAGTAGGCGGGCTGGATGCGGGCTGCCCCTTGCCCAGGTCTGGTTTAAGGGAACACTATAATCGGCCATACCTTTACATGCACCCATATTTAGTTGTCCGTGTACTTAATCGTTGGGTCTATGGAAATATTTACAGGATGAGACACATCTTTTGATGGAGTTGTCTGATTATTCTGATAGAGCACCAAATTAGAATGAGCTATCATGTATTGCTGATAGCAGCCTGTCCATGGTCATAGTGTGGTAGGCCACTTTTTCATGACTACTCAATTAAGAAATTAACAAACATAATTCTGCTTACACCATATTCCCAGTTTTCACATAATGTTAATACTTGGGCAGCACGATGGCTCGGTGGTTATAAGCACTGTACAATGGGCAGCACGGTTGCACAGTGGTTGGTTAGCACTGTACAATGGACAGCACGGTTGCACAGTGGTTGTTAGCACTGTACAATGGACAGCACGGTTGCACAGTGGTTATAAGCGCTGTACAATGGACAGCACGGTTGCACAGTGGTTAGTTAGCACTGTACAATGGACAGCACGGTTGCACAGTGGTTATAAGCACTGTACAATGGGCAGCACGGTTGCACAGTGGTTAGTTAGCACTGTACAATGGACAGCACGGTTGCACAGTGATTATAAGCACTGTACAATGGGCAGCACGGTTGCACAGTGGTTAGTTAGCACTGTACAATGGACAGCACGGTTGCACAGTGGTTATAAGCACTGTACAATGGACAGCACGGTTGCACAGTGGTTACTTAGCACTGTACAATGGACAGCACGGTTGCACAGTGGTTATAAGCACTGTACAATGGACAGCACGGTTGCACAGTGGTTACTTAGCACTGTACAATGGACAGCACGGTTGCACAGTGGTTATAAGCACTGTACAATGGACAGCACGGTTGCACAGTGGTTACTTAGCACTGTACAATGGACAGCACGGTTGCACAGTGGTTATAAGCACTGTACAATGGACAGCACGGTTGCACAGTGGTTAGTTAGCACTGTACAATGGACAGCACGGTTGCACAGTGGTTAGCACTGTAGTCTTTCAGTGCTGGCGTCCTAGGTTCAAAGAAAACCAGGAGTTTGCGTATTCTCACTGTGTTTGTGTGGGTTTCCTTCAGGTTCTCCCGTTTCTCCCCACAATCCGAAGACAATAGTGATGGAGAATTTAAATTTCGAGCCCCAATGGGCACAGCGCTGATGATGATGATGTCTCCAAAGCACTGAGGAATATTATGGCGCTATATAAGCTATGCATAATAAATAACGCTGTTTTTTCATGTGCAAAATTTTCAACTTTGCTTGAAATATTAATGCAGATGTGCTTTTAATGAAAATCTAATGCCCACTGTCCTTTTAAAGATTTTCAAATGCAGTGGTTTTACAGTTTTTTTAATATTTGCACAGTTGCTAGAAAAGTACAGCAGCATTTCCACATTAAAGGGATCACTCACACTAGCGATGATTCTCTCATGGGTGAGCATCAGGCACATTATACAGGTGTCACTCAGGTCAGAATGTGCTGCGCGTGTGATCAGTGTCATTCACTGTGATCTCATTCTCTCACATGCAGGCATTGGCGCACAGGTGATGAGATGGAGACATTAATTTCTCCATCTTCTCCATTGACTGTGTTTGCAGTAATCTGGCTTCACTTGGATGACATCGGAGTGCAGTCCGATGATTTCTGTGCACCCATAGACTTTTATGGGAGTACGTGATTCAAATATCGGGGAAACTCAAAGCATGCTACCAAATCAGCATGAGAAAAATATTCACAGATCTACACTGCTACATAGCTTAGCAGTGCACTTGGCCTTGTATACGCTAGTGTGAGTGTATACGCTAGTGTTGGTGAATCTGA